>NC_057789.1:30336735-30400472 GCF_014905175.1 Aphidius gifuensis
TTTATAAATATTCTACATAAATAACAATAAGTAATTTTTTTATTGAAAATTTTTTACAATTTAATAACACAAAAGCGATTTATGGGTTAATGAGAAAATTCAACAACATGTTTTAAAATAAAAAACACTCAATCATAAACTGTAATACGATTATCATATTGACGCATGACCTCATTCTTTTTTGACCATTTTATCAAAAATATATTTTTTTTTTTTTGGGAATTTCCGATATTTTTATTTTTTTAAATATATTCTGAAAACTAATAAAAATTAATAATTTTGTTTTATGTGCATTAGTGATAACCAAATTTGGGCATGTTGAACTCTGATAATTTAGTTAAAAATAAATTTTTATTTTTCTTTATCTATAGTGCGACGTAAAAAATAAAAAAAAAAAAATTTTTTTTTTATTTTGTTGTCAAGTATATTGAAGAAATTTTTTTTTTTTTATTTCGTTTTGACTTTTTCTCTTATTTACGAGGACTCTTTAAAAAAAAAAAAAAATTGTCATTTAATGTTTGTACAAATTTTTTGCATTTCCTTTTATCTAGTTTGATAATACCGTTGATTTGCAATCTTCGGAATTTTTATTTTCATACAAATCTTAAAAGAATTATCATCCTTCCGAATCCAATTTAAAATACTCTTCAAAAATATTATCGCATTTAATTGAATTCTTTAATTTTATATAAAATAATTTTATTAAATTCAATTTTTATTTATATTATTTTGTACTACTGCAATAGAAAATTTTGAATATCATTATTTTGTAATTGAATTTTCTGTATTTTCAGCGAATAATTTTTCTTTGAAGCATTATTTTGTGTGTTCATTATATAGATAGTAGTTTTATTTTATTTGTAATAAATAATTTTTGTTGTTTTATTTGAATTAAAATATCATTATTATAATTCATTATTTTTTATGTGTTGCTTAATTATAGCAAGTTGCAAAAGTAATATTGACAACCATTAAATGTTTTAAAAAATATTTTTAAATACAAATAAATATTTATATTTATTTATAATATACGACAAATATAAATTTTAAAACTTCAAAGTTTTTTACTTTTAATTTACTTGAGCCATTAAATAAACTTTTTGTGTAATTTAAATTAAATACAAATGACTAAAAAAAAAAAAGATAAAAAATAAAAAAAAAGAAAAGATAAAAAAAAATACCTACAGACACATATGCGTATAGTTAATAGTACACAGAAATATATATATTATATATAGTGTGATCTATTGATAAATGGACATCAGGGTTGTTCTTTCACACCGGATTTTTCTAACACGTGGAGACAGAAATTTATTGATGATAAGATGCAGTGGAGTGATTGTATCGTTGTTGGTGATAGGTGAGTAATATATTTATTTTAATAATTTTACTTTTTATAAAAATTTAATGGAGTATCTACATGTGTGGTATTTGTTTAATATTTTTTATATTTTGTTTAATGCTGTTGTTATTTTATGATTGATTGTTGAAAAATAAAAACAGTATAGAAAATATTTTTTTAATTTTATTTATCGGACTCTTTTGATGATGATATTGTGTATTTAATTGAAAAAAAAAAAAAAGGAAAAAAAATGTGAACACGAGTGTTTATCAGTTGACAGAGACCAAGCTGTTTTTTTTTTTTATTTTTTTTATTTTTGTCTACTCGGGCGTGGTATTTATTAAATTTTTCCGCGGTTAATTTATTTGTTTATACTGTTGAATTTATTTATTTAATATTATTAACATTGATATTTATTTTTATTTGTGAGTTGGGGAAAAAAAAGAAAGTTTTTTCAAGTATTAAAATATTAATTATCAATACATTGATTAAATTTTAGATTTGATTTAAATGTGTGTGTATGTATACTTGTGTAAAAAATATATATTTGATGATTAATACGTATATTATATTATTTATTTCAGTGGTGTAGGTAAAACAAGTCTGCTGTTAAAATACTCAAAAAATGATCAATATTTATTATCTAGTGAATATATACCTCCTTCGATTGAAACTTGTGTAGTAACTGTTATGGTTGATGAAAAACCATTACATCTTGGTTTATGGGATACAACTGAAGAAACAGATTACCATAGCTTCAAACGACTTGTGTATATAAAAACTGATGTATTGCTTATTTGTTTTTCACTTGTTGATCCAGCAAGTTTTGAAAATGTTAAAGCTAAATGGTATCCAGAAGTACGTCATCATTGTCCAGCAACACCAATAATACTTGTTGGTACAAAACTCGATTTACGTGAAGATAAAGAAACTATTGAAAAATTAAAAAATAAAAAACTTGCACCAATAACTTATCCACAGGTAAACTATTTAATAATTTTATTTCTATTTAATATTCTCTTATATAATTGTTATTTTTTACATGTATCTATGTCATGTTTATTCTAATATTTGCAGGGTCTTGCAATGGCTAAAGAAATTGGAGCAGTCAAATATATGGAATGTTCAGCATTTACAGAACAAGGACTGGAAGATATTTTCGAAAAAGCAGTACGTGTGAGCTTAGCTGAGAGAAAGATTCGCACTTGTTGCCTTTTGTAATATTATAATATATCAATAACAAAAACAGTAAAAAAAATTTACTTATCAAATACTTATGAATTGAAGAAATAAATAATTCAAATTTATCAACTTCATAACAATATTAATTTTGTGATATTTTGTTTTATAAATTAATTATAATTTTACCTGAAACATCAATTTTTATAAATTTTACTCGAGGTCCATCAAGTTTTTAAAAGTATTGCAATAAAATAACGCAAAAAATGCTTTTTTCAATGCTGCTAAATTTGAAAATATATATTTTACTCCATTAGAATAAATATTAATTGTATTTTAAAATAATATTTCACGGTCATAATAATAAAATATAATATAAATTAATTAATCATTGATAAATCAAATACTTAACTATTTAAATTTTACAATCAAAAAATATAATTGTATTTAATCAGTCTATACAATAATAGTAGTTATGAAAAAATAAAATTTACAAACCCTATTGTCAATATAAATACAAATCCACTTGAAAAAATATATAAAAAAATTGACCTAAAAGGGTAAATTAAAAAAAATATATATTTTAATAAATCAGGTTATTTTATATAAGGTTATTTTTAAAGCATAAATGAATATATATATTTACATATGCATATGAATATGTATACATATGTATATCGCAAATTTTTACTAGGAGGACATCATCGTTGTTTTTTCACACCGAATTTTTCTAACGCGTATAAAGAGACGTAAAGCTGCCAGGAAAAACCACCATAAAAAAAATTCTAAATAATATAGTGTATAAAAATTTAATTTAATATATAAATTCTCCTATATACTAGTAAATTTAAAGTATATATGTGTCTTTAGATTTTTTTATTATATTTTTCATCTTTTTTTCCTTCAATTCATTTGTTTTTTTTTTGTTTTTTTTTTAATATAGTGGAAGCTAGTGGTAGAAATCAAGTCAGGTTTGAGTAGAATAAACTCTTGGCGTTATCATAAAGGCACCATGCCAGGTTTAGACAAATGAGGCCGAAAACAATTCTCAAACGTCTTGAATAAGATTGATTTTTTTTTTACCACCCAAAAGGATTAAGTTTCCTATTAAGTGTTATCGCGTTAAGATTTTAAATACCAGAAATCAGTAGAAATGACATCACTGTCTACACAGTAGCTCGTTCGTTGACGCCAAGGTGTCCGTTATACTTCTAATCCCGGCTGCTACAGATTATTGTATTTTAAAAAATATTTTTTCCTTATTTAATCATTTATCAATGAAAGAGAGCTATATAATTATTACCTCTTTTTTTTAATATCATCATTGATGATACATCAAATAAAAATTTAAAGATTTTAATAATCTAAAATTATTTATAAAAATAAAAATAGTATCAGAAAACTTTTTTGCACAATTGACATGATAATAATAAGAGTCATTTTTTATTTACAAAAATTTTAATATAAAATGTATATTAATGTTGAACATTCCACATATTTGACTGCTCCGATTTCTTAAGCTATTGTAAGATCGTATTTAAAAATAACTTAACAAAGTAATTGATCGTAATCTTCTTGTCCAGCGCTATCCCATGAACCAAGTTCTATTGGTTTTCCATCAAAGATAACCCTTACTGAATGATTATCAAATACAGTTGGTCTATTTTCATTAGACAATACATTTATCGTGTATCTCAACAGCAAACATGCTTGACCAACAACACTGTAATGTTGTAAAACTACCTGTCCAGTCCTTTTCCACCAAACAATAGCCCAATGATCGTTTGACTGAGCTGGAAAATGCAACTTCCTTATCATAAAATGTTGAATTATACTCTACTCTTTTAGCTTCTTCTTGCTTATAAAGACTATACCAGCTCCGTCTTGTCCAGACTGACTTCCAGACTTGTGCCTTCACAGCATCTTTGCACTATGTCTGATCCAATCCTGGATCTACTACTGGCGGTATACTCGCAGTATACTCGCGTCCCCTGCTTGTATTATAATTTATAATATCATGAATAATTTTAAAAATAAATAATAATTTACACTATACTTGACTTGACAATATTACTAATCTATATTACCAACAACGATGTGCTTAATCATTTTTTTTTTTTTTACTATTCTTTATTAATAATATTATTATTTTATATTGATAAAATTTTTATTATACAAGTCATTGTCAAAATAACATTAACAATTAACTTTTTACAAAATAAACAATTACATAATTTATATAGTACGAATAACAATAATAATAGCAATTATTTTTTTTTTTTTATTATTATTATTATTCAGTGCAATTTAAAAGGAAAAATTCAAACTAAACAAATCGGGTTTACATTTATCACGTGTGTATCACAATCCAACTAAATATTGTTTGATATTTTAGATGACAAATTTTTTCCATTCTTTATATATATCAGCAAATTGGAGTTATTATTATTTCCTCTTTTTTTTTTTTCTATCGAAGAACTTGTTAAATAAATGGATTATTATTTAAAATTATTTTTAAAAAATAAAATAATTAAATATATTAACTAAAATTTAAGATAGATTTTATAACGATTTTTATAACAGTAATAGTTTTTTTTTTTTTTTGTTATTAAATTGAATTGTCAATTTAGTTTTCATAATAAATGAGTAGATTGATTAATGATAATGATACTTGAAGTATCAATGAATTTATAAAATTTCTTAAACAAGTCTTTTGTTTCAGTCTAAATAATTATTAAAAAAAAAATGTCTTATATTCTCATTGATTTTTGAAATAAAAGATATATAAGTAAATGAGAAAAAAAATATCCATATATCCATTTGCAATTATTGCGAGATAGTTATAGTAATAGTAATATTTTTTTGATAGCAATTTCAGAAAAGATATACCTTTTTCATCAGTTCAACAGGTTGTTTTTTAAAATCCAGATTATTTTGTTTAAAAATAGAAATTTAAATCACAATAAAAAAGAAATAAATTGTTTACAAAAAAATTCTTTTGTTTTTTTCTTTTCATTCATTATTCTTTCAGAGAAAGATGGAGATTTAATGAATTTATGTTTCACATTTGGATAGGGAACAAGAATGTCTGCTTCATCCTGGTCTTTCCTATGTAGATTTATTTTATTTTTTCGGTTATCGGCGTTATCATATTTTTGAAGACAATGACAGAGCATCTTTTGTTCTGGGCAAAGTACAGCACGTGCTGCTTGATCGAAAACAGCATCCAGGCCTTCTTTTGTTAATGCTGAACACTCCAGATATTTGACTGCTCCGATTTCTTTGGCCATTGCAAGACCCTATTTAAAAAACAATTTTGAAAATAAAATATTATAATGAACATGATATTGTTACATGTAAATAATATCAATTATAAAATAATATTAAATAGAAATAAAATTGCTAAATAATATACCTGTGGATAAGTTATTGGTGCAAGTTTTTTATCTTTTAATTTTTCAATAGTTTCTTTATCTTCACGTAAATCAAGTTTTGTACCAACAAGTATTATTGGTGTTGCTGGACAATAACGACGTACTTCTGGATACCATTTAGCTTTAGCATTTTCAAAACTTGCCGGATTAATAAGTGAAAAACAAATAATAAATACATCAGTTTGTGAATATGACAATCGTCTAAGTGCATCGAAATTTTCTTGTCCAGCGATATCCCATAAACCAAGGCTAACTGGTTTCCCATCAACCATTAAATTAACTGGGTACTCATCAAATACAATTGGGCTGTATTCAACAGGAAACACTCTTTTCGTATAAGTTATCATCATACAAATTTTACCCACACTACTGTAATCAACAAATTTATAAAAATAAAATAAAATATATATTTTTTACACAAGTACATACACACACATTCAAAATAAATCTAAAATTTAATTAATGTATTGATAATTAATATTTTTTTAATACTTGAAAAATATTCCTTTTTTTTCCCAACTCACAAATAAAATAAATATCAATGTTAATAATATTAAATAAATAAATTCAACAATATAAACAAATAACTTAACCGCGAAAAAATTTAATAAATACCACGCCTGAGTAGACAAAAATAAAAAAAATAAAAAAAAAAAAACAGCTTGGTCTCTGTTAACTGATAAACACTCGTGTTCACATTTTTTTCCTTTTTTTTATTTCAATTAAATACATAATATCATCATCAAAAGAGTCCAATAAATAAAATTAAAAAAATATTTTCCATACTGTTTTTATTTTTCAACAATCAATCATAAAATAACAACAGCAATAAACAAAATATAAAAAATATTAAACAAATACCACACATGTAGATATACTCCATTAAATTTTTATAAAATAATTAAAATAATTATATTACTCACCCATCACCAACAACGACGCACTTAATCGCTTGCATTGTATCACGAATAAATATCAAAATAATTAACAATAACAACAAAAAATTAAAAAAAAAAATTAAAATATAAAGCAAGTGTCACCGGTTTTTTAAATTCTTTCTCGTTGGTTTTTTTCTGGCAACTTCACGTCTCCACGGTACAGAAAAAGCTGTCGTGATCGAACATCCCTATAATGTCCACCTAGAAATAGTTTACTCTTTATATATACTCCTGTTTACTATATTATCTATGCATATATGTTTCTGTAAATATTTGTTCCAACTTTCTTTTTTTACTACTTTTCATTTTTTATCCTTTCGATTTTTTAAATCCGTTTTTTTTTTTAAGATTGAAAGCTATAGTGGTGAAAATCAAGCAGGTTTGGGTAGAATGAACTCGCGGCGTTATCATAAAAGCACCAGGTTTTGAAAGTGAGGCCGGAAATAATGGTCAAATGTCTTAAATAAGATTGATTTTTTTATACCACTCAAGAGTACATCAGCTTCCCTGTTATTGCTTTAAGTTTTTTAATAGCAATCGAAAGGTACAAATGACATCAATGTCTACACAGTAGCTCGTTCGTTGACACCAAAGTGTCCATTTTATCTCTAATCCCGGCTGATACAGAATATTATATTTTAAAAATATTTTTTCCTTATTTAATCATATATATATCAGTATAAAAGAGAGCTATAGTTATTACCTCTTTTTTTTTATATCATTGATGATACATTAAATAAAAATTTTAAGATTTTAATTATTTAAAATTATTTATAAAAATAAAATTATAATCTGCACATCATTTTGCACTTTGTATGATAATGATAAGTCATTTTTTATTTATAAAAAAGTGAAGATTATATAGAAGACAACATTTGCGTTTATTTTATACTCGTAGTACTTGACAAAATACTGCAGCACGTATTACTTTATCGAAAACAGTTTTCAGGCCTTCTTTTGTGAATGCTGAACATTCCACATATTTGACTGCTCCGATTTCTTTGGCCATTGCAAGACCCTATTTAAAAAAACAATTTTAAACATAAAATATTATAATGAACATGACATTGTTACATGTAAATAATATCAATTATAAAATAATATTAAATAGAAATAAAATTATTAAATAATTTACCTGTGGATAAGTTATTGGTGCAAGTTTTTATCTTTTAATTTTTCAATAGTTTTTTCATCTTCACGTAAATCAAGTTTTGTACCAACAAGTATTATTGGTATTTCTGGACAATGATGACGTACTTCTCGATACCATTTAGCTTTAACATTTTTAAAACTTGCTGGATTAACAAGTGAAAAACAAATAAGAAATACATCAGTTTGTGGATATGACAATGGTCTAAGTCTATCGTAATCTTCTTGTCCAGCTGTATCCCATAAACCAAGACTTATTGGTTTTTCATCAACCATAACATTTGCTGAATAATTATCAAATACAGTTGGTATATGTTCACCGGGAAATTCATTTTTTGTATAACTTAAAAACAAGCTTGTTTTACCCACATCATTGTAATTAACAAAATAAATTAAAATACAAAAGACACTTGCATTAATCATCAAATGATTATTTGTCTTCTTTGAAAGTCAATTTTAATATATTACTAAAGTGTTGATAAACAATATTTACCACTTTTATTTATTATTAAACAATAAAAAATTAATTGATAAAGTATTATTATTTATTTATTTTTTTCATCGGACGGATTTATTGCCAATTGAGCTTTTATTACATTTTTTTTCTGTTAATTATTTTTTAATTTCAATCGAAATATTTAATAATGATGATAATTGATGAATTTCATGTAAATCATTGCTATCATTATTTAATTTATTTGGTAATGTTAAATCATTGATATAATATTACTTTCATCATTGCGGACAATTTAACTGGGTCATTTACATCATTATCAGTTAATTAGAAATCAGTTGTTGTTTTTATTATATTTTTTTCATCATTATTACAAAATAAACAAATAAATTAACCGCGAAAAAATCTAATAAATACCACGCCCGAGTAGACAAAAATAAAAAAAATAAAAAAATAAAAAAACAGCTTGGTCTCTGTTAACTGATAAACACTCGTGTTCACATTTTTTTCCTTTTTTTTTTTCAATTAAATACACAATATCATCATCAAAAGAGTCCAATAAATAAAATTAAAAAAATATTTTCCATACTGTTTTTATTTTTCAACAATAAATCATAAAATAATAACAGCATTAAACAAAATATAAATTACCAACAACGATACAATCACTTCACTGCATCTTATCACCTGTTATCACCAAACCGGTGTAAGAGAACAACCCTGATGACCATCTATAGCAATAGTTCACACTATACATATATATATTTCTGTGTACAGCTATTAACTATATGCATATGTGTCTGTAGTTTTTTTTATTATTTTTCATCTTTTTTTCCTTTAATTCATTTGTTTTTTTTTTTTTTGTCTTTAATATACCGGAAGCTATAGTGGTAGAAATCAAGTCAGGTTTGGGTAGAATAAACTCTTGGCGTTATCATAAAGGCACCATTTTAAGAAAATTGGAGTTATTATTATTTCCTCTTTTTTTTTTTTTTCCATCGAAGAACTTGTTAAATAAATGGATTATTATTTAATATTATTTTTAAAAAATAAAATAATTAAATATATTAACTAAAATTTAAGATAGATTTTATAACAATTTTTATAACAATAATATCTTTTTTTTTTTTGTTATTAAATTCAATTATCAATTTAGTTTTCATAATAAATGAGTGAATTAATAAATGATAATGATACTTGAGGTATCAATGAATTTATTCTTTTATTCATTCTTTTGTTTCAGTCTAAATAATTATTAAAAAATAAATGTCTTATATTCTCATTGATTTTTGAAATAAAAGATATAGGTATAAGAAAATGAGAAAAAAAAAATCCATATATCCATTTGCAATTATTGCGAGATAGTTATAGTAATAGTAATATTTTTTTAATAGCAATTTCAGAAAAGATATACTTTTTTCATCAGTTCAACAGGTTGTTTTTTAAAATCCAGATTATTTTGTTTAAAAATAGAAATTTAAATCACAATAAAAAAGAAATTAATTGTTGTCAAAAAGATTCTTTTGTTTTTTTCTTTTCATTCATTATTCTTTCAGAGAAAGATGGAGATTTAATGAATTTATGTTTCACATTTAGATAGGGAACAAGAATGTCTGCTTCATCCTGTTTTTTCCTATGTAGATTTATTTTATTTTTCCGGCTATCGGCGTTATCATATTTTTGAAGACAATGACAGATCATCTTTTGTTTTGGACAAAGTACAGCACGTGCTGCTTGATTGAAAACAGCATCCAGGCCTTGTTTTGTTAATGCTGAGCATTCCAGATAGTTAAATGCTCCGATTTCTTCGGCCATTGTGACTGAATGACGTCAAGGTAATAGTCGTGGTCTCCAATAGAGAATAGTTACCATAACTATTTATAATTATTATTAATTTTTGTGTAAATACTTGGATATGTGATTCAGAAGAATTAAAAAACAAATATCGCTTTCAAGATTTAAAATAAAGAATCAGAATTAAAATCATCATGGAATTAGGAGTTTATATTTCAGGTAAAATAATAATAAATTTATACAAATTAATTGATGAAAAAATGTATTTTTTTTTTTCCTTTTTCAATTCATAAGTCTTTGATATGTAAATTTTTTTTACTGTTTTTGTTATTGATATATTATAATATTACAAAAGGCAACAAGTGCGAATCTTTCTCTCAGCTAAGCTCACACGTACTGCTTTTTCGAAAATATCTTCCAGGCCTTGTTCTGTAAATGCTGAACATTCCATATATTTGACTGCTCCAATTTCTTTAGCCATTGTAAGACCCTGCAAATATTATAATAAACATGACATTGTTATAAGTAAATAGTATAAATTAAAAAATAATTGAATAGAAATAAAATATTTGAATAATATACCTGTGGATAAGTTATTGGTTCAAGTTTTTCATTTCCTAATTTTTCAATAGTTTCGTTGTCTTCGCATAAATCAAGTTTTGTACCAACAAGTATAATTGGTGTTGCTGGACAAAGACGACGTGCTTCTGGATACCATTTAGCTTTAACATTTTTAAAACTTTCTGGATCAACAAGTGAAAAACAAATAAGCAATACATCAGTTTTTATACACACAAGTCGTTTGAAGCTATGGTAATCTGTTTTTTCAGTTGTATCCCATAAACCAAGATGTATTGGTTTTTCATCAACCATAATAGTTACTACACAAGTTTCAGTTGAAGGAAGTATATATTCACTAGATAATGAATATTGATCCTGTTTTGAGTATTTTAACAGCAAACTTGTTTTACCTACACCGCTGAAATAAATAATATAATACGCATTATTCATCAAATATATATATTTTATACAAAGGTATAACATACACACACATTTAAATTGAATATAAAATTTAATCAATGTATTGATAATTAATATTTTAATACTTGAAAAAATTTTCTTTTTTTTCCCCAACTCACGAAGAAAAATGAATATCATTGTTAATAATATTAAATAAATAAATTCAACAAAATAAACAAGAAAATTAACCGCGAAAAAATTTGATAAATACCACGCCCGAGTAGACGAAAATAAAAAAAATAAAAAAAAAAAAAAACAGCTTGGTCTCTGTTAACTGATGAACACTCGTGTTCAAATTTTTTTTTTTTTTTTTTTTTTTTTTTCAATTGAATACACAATAAGAGTCTAATAAATAAAATGAAAAAATATTTTTCATACTGTTTTTATTTTTCAACAATCAATCATAAAATAACAACAAATCAGCAATAAGTAAAATATTAAATATATATAAAAAATACCACACATGTAGATAATATACTCCATTAAATATTTATAAAAAATAAAAAAAATTAATATAAATATAAGTATTACTCACCTATCACCAACAACGATACAATCACTCCACTGCATCTTATTACCAATAAATTTCTGTCTCCACGCCTGCATTATATCACCAATAAATATCAAAATAATTAACAATGATCAACAATACCAACAATAAATTAAAAAAAAAAACATTAAAATATAAATCAAGTGAGTCACTGTCACCGATTTTTTAAATTCTTTCTCGTTGGTTTTTTTCTGGCAACTTCACGTCTCCACGGTAGAAGAAGCTGTCGTGATAGAACATCCCTAATGTCCACCTAGAAATAGTTTACTCTTTATATATACTCCTGTGTATTATTAATGCATATATGTGTCTGTAAATATTTTTTTCTAACTTTCTTTTCTTAATCCTTTTTTTTATTCATTTTGTTGTTTTTATTTTTTACAGATTCGGGGCTGAAGTGGAAATCAAGTCAAGGCCGGAGAATGAACTTTCATGTTAAAATAAAAGCCCAGGTTTAGACGTTTGGGTCAGAAACAAATTGTCAAGCGTCTTGAATGAAATTGATTTTATTTCTACCACTTAAGATTTAAGAAGACGACATTTTTTAACTGAATGGCGTCAAGGTGATAGTCGTGGGCTTTAATAGAAAATAGTTTCTTATAAGTGAGTTTCTGTCTTATCGTACAATGACGCCAAGATGTATACGTTTAACTAAAAAATTTTTAAATCATTTCTTCTTTTTTGAATAATATATCAGTCAATAAGACCTCTTCTTTTTATATCATCACATTGATAATTCATTAAATGAAAATTTAAAGGTTTTAATTATTTAAAATTATTTATAAAAGTAAAATTATAATCACAAAATCATTATGCACAATTTGTATGATAATAATAAGTCATTTTTATTTATAAAAAATTTGATATTATAGAAGACAACATTTGCGTTTATTTTATACTCGTGGTACTTGACAAAATACTGCAGCACGTATTACTTTATCGAAAACAGTTTTCAGGCCTTCTTTTGTGAATGCTGAACATTCCACATATTTGACTGCTCCGATTTCTTTGGCCATTGCAAGACCCTATTTAAATAACAATTTAAAAATAAAATATTATAATAAACATGACATTGTTACATGTAAATGATATCAATTATAAAATAATATTAAATAGAAATAAAATTATTAAATAATTTACCTGTGGATAAGTTATTGGTGCAAGTTTTTTATCTTTTAATTTTTCAATAGTTGCTTTATCTTCACGTAAATCAAGTTTTGTACCAACAAGTATTATTGGTGTTGCTGGACAATGACGACGTACTTCTGGATACCATTTAGCTCTAACATTTTCAAAACTTGCTGGATCAACAAGTGAAAAACAAATAATAAATACATCATTTCCTGGATAAAACAATTCTCTGTAAACTTTGTAATTTTCTGCTCCAGATAAATCTTGTAAAAAAAGTTCTGTTGGTTTTCCATCAACCATAACAGGTACTATACTATGTTCAAATATAGTTGGTACATCATATTCACCAGATGATGACAATTTTATATAATCATTTTTCGCGTATCTATACAGCAAGATAGTTCAACTGGTTCCTCTGTCAAAATAGATAATACAATATGCATTAATCATCAAATATATATTTTTTACACAAGTACATACACACATATTTAAAATAAATCTAAAATTTAATCAATGTATTGATAATTAATATTTTAATACTTGAAAAATATTTCTTTTTTTTTTCCCAACTCACAAATAAAATTAAACATCAATGTTAATAATATTAAATAAATAAATTCAACAAAATAAACAAATAAATTAACCGCGAAAAAATTTAATAAATTCCACGCCCGAGTAGACAAAAAAAAAAAACAGCTTGGTCTCTGTTAACTGATAAACACTAAATAATAAACACTAAATAATAAACAACAGGATTAAACAAAATATGAAAAATATTAAACAAATACCACACATGTAGATAATGAACTCTATTAAATTTTTATAAAATATAAAATAATTAAAATAAATATATTACTCACTTATCATCAAGAGTTAAACACCTAATTCTCCCCATCTGAAACAATTAAAATTAAAATAGAATTTCTTAAATAAATTTTTTCTTTTTCTCATTTGAGTATTTAATTGATATAGGTACTAAATTTGGTAATAACTAAGTTTACATAATAATAAATGAGTATAAAAATATGAGGAATATACGTGAACAGTGGAGCGGGATAAGAGGATTCAAACATGTTTTACTCATAGAATTTTAATCAACAAAAATTTAACATTGATCGAATGAGAGAAATATGAAATAATTATCAAATGACCATATTTTTCATCTTTTTATTAAACTTCCAATAATAAATATTTACTAATTCAATTTATTATTATTAAATAATGGAATAAAAGTATTGATATTTTACAAAATAAATAATAATTTACACTATACTTGAAAATATTACTCATCCATCACCAACAACGGCTGTCTTAAATGGTTTTTTTTTTATTATTAGTCATTGCCAAAATAACATTAACAATTAACTTTTTACAAATAAACAATTACATAATTTATATAGTACTAATAAATATAATAATAGCAATTATTATTTTTTTTATTATTATTATTATTATTCAGTGCAATTCAAAAGAAAAATTCCAACTAAACAAATCGGGCTTACATTTATCACGTGGTTATCACAATCCAACTAAATATTTTTTGATATTTCAGATGACAATTTTTTTGCTTATATATCAGCAAATTGGAGTTATTATTATTTCCTTTTTTTTTTCTATCAAAGAACTTGTTAAATAAATAGATTATTATTTAAAATTATTTTTAAAAAAATTTTAGTAACGGATTCGTTCTATTGAAAATTGAAAATTTTCAAAACTCCGGCGAAAGCCCGTGTGGTTCCTCTTGATTATTCCAAATTCATTTTAGTTTTTTTTTTTATTAATAATTTTAAATTATATGATTAAATATTTTTTGTTTTTTTCGCGCTGTTTTTCACCTGTCAAATTATGTACATAAATCAAAATACAGATGAAAAAAATTTGAGGTTATACCACTTGTAATTAATAATTTTATTAGATTCGTTCAAAAAAGAAATCAATACAAATATAAAAAAAATAAATCGTTCAATTTACTTTTTTTTTAACTAAACAAATCTTTTTTAGAACCATTTTGTTTATTACTTTTATTTATAAAAATTTGTCCATGGTAGTTTTTTTTTTTCTTTTTAATAACATGGTAATATAAATAACTATTTTATCGATCAAGCAAATTGTAACCACAGCAAAGAAAGTTTTACGCATGCGCTTTAAACTCTTTTTTGAAGAAAAAATGTTTAAAATAAAAATCGGTAATTGTTTATATTTCGGATAACTTTTGAACAAATTAACATAAAAAAGTTTTATTAAGCTCAAAAAATTTGATATTAAATTCCTGAGAGCCACCCTGTCTTGATAAAAATCGCTAAAATCACTCCTTCGTTACTATTTTTCGACTGTAACATAAAGGCTGATAGTGATTGTTATAAACAATTGCTGATATCTAATTAACGAATGATCAGAGCAAATTTTATCAAGAGAGGCTGGCTCTCGGTATCGAAAAGACAATTAATTTGAGCTATAAACAAAGCTTGTAAGTTAAAATTTTAAAGAGTTATGCAAAACATAAAAAAACAGCAATTTTGTTTTTTTGTTTATTAACAATCTTCCAACGACATTAAAAACAATTTTCAACTTAATTATTATAAATTCCGTCATTCTTAATATCCTGGCAAAAAATCGCATCCATGATTTGTTCTTAGTTTTCTTATTATTTGACTTTGAAAATTACACGGTGATCGTTTTTTGTTAATAATAAATTAACTAACAATTAAAATTACTTTTAGTAAGTCCCTGGTTTTAGTATTTTCATAGACGAATAATTTGGTCCTAATACGATCCTTCTACCTTTATTACTTTACAAGATATGATCATTTTAAAAAAAACGTGTATGAATTTAATACTATAGGCTTCGCCTACGTAAAATAAAATAATTATATATATTAACAAATTTTAAGATAGATTTTATAACGATTTTTATAATAGTAATAGTTTTTTTTTTTTTTTGTTATTAAATTCAATTATCAATTTAGTTTTCATAATAAATGAGTAAATTAATTGATGATAAATGATAATGATACAAAAAAATATTATGGGTATCAAGATAAAAAAAAAAAAAGCGCTATATGAATTGGCGGGAAATTGGCGTTTTCGTTAATTGGTAAAGTAGAAAATACCTTGTTTTTTGGGGGTTGGACGCCGTTACATATTGCACAACGCATGCGTGATTTTTCATGATTTTGGATTTATTTTTTATACTGACCAAGTGACCACTGACCAACTGACCACTATTGAGATTGTCATATGTCATATACGTTTGTTCAGGGTGATTTAAGTATTGATTATTATTTGTGATAGATCACTACAAGGATGAAGAAGTTTACCTATATAACGATTTTTATAATTACTGCAGCTGTCTTGATTATTTGTCCCATTGGGGTGAGTTATAGAATTATTTGAAAATTTAATTATCAAACTGATTGTGCATATAGTTTATCTTTAAAAAAAATATAAAGGGTATAATAATTAGATGTATAAATTTTTTATGCAGTCGGAATAGAAATTCTTTAGGCATCATGTCAAGCGCATGTATTGAAGCTAAATAGAAATTACTTGAATAATATAAATTTCGATAAACAGTCTAGCAATACCTCGACAAGGATTTTCACGTGAAATTTCAAGATGCTGAAGCGCATATATATTTTATAGTTAAAAAAAATATATAAAAGTATAATAATTAGATGTATAAAATGTATATCCAGTCGAAATAGAAATTCTTTAAGCATCATCTCAATTAGTGCATGCGTATTGAAGCTAAATAAAATTTACTTGTATAATAAATTTTGGTGCAGCGTCTTGCAATACCTCGACAAGGATTTTCACGTAGAAATTCGAGATGCTGTGATATTTACCATGAAACCAGAGTCGTTTTTTTTTTCTGGGTAATTGCCCTAATCCCCTTAATCCTCCAGGCCACAAAGCTTTACAATTTTTCCTAGTTTCGGCATTGGCATCGGAACTGACATTCTTCTTTACCGTTATTTAAAGAAAAACCATTAGTATCACAGCATCTTGAAACTTTACGTGAAAATCCTGGGTCAAATCCTTGCCGCGTCTGTATATTTTTTTTTTTTTTTTTAATTAACAAATAACAGTTTTATAATTTATAGACATTTAAAATAATAATAAATAAATAAATAAATAAAATAAAATTTTTATTTAATTTAGCAGAATATTAAATTTCATCAAAATTTCATTAAATTTTATTATTAACTTGTATTTGTAATTTGAAAAAATTTTAAATAAATTCATTTTAATTTATAAGTACATGATTATTTTAGGGAGCATTTAAATTGTTGCCAATCCAAACAAATAATTCAGAAGCTGAAGACAGCATCGTACAGAAAAATGACATGAATAACCAATCAACAATTGAAAGTAAGTTATATTTTTTATTTCAACTTTGATTATAATAAGCAAATATTTTTTTTTTCTTATTTTCATTTTTAATTAATATAATTAAATGTATGTTTCAGCAACAACATACGGAAAATACTTTTGTAATACATCTTCTGTATTTTATATGAAGAATGTTTGTAACGATTCTTCAACCTTCGAAATAGATTTGTCTAACAGGGGTTTAACATCTCTTCCACAAGGAATATTCAATGGATTAGAGTCTCTAAAATCGTTGGATTTGTTAGCAAATAAACTGTCGAGTCTCGAAAATAATACTTTTAATAGCTTGTCCAATCTTGAAACTCTAGATATTAGTGATAATAAGTTAACATCTCTTCCACAAGCAATATTCAATGAATTAATATCTTTAACTTATTTAGGATTAGATTCAAACAAACTGTCAAGTCTGGAAAATAATACTTTTCATGGCTTGTCCAATCTTGAAACTCTAGATATCAGTGATAATAATTTAACATCTCTTCCACAAAGAATATTTAATGGATTGATATCTCTAATTTCTTTGGAATTATATTCAAACAAACTGTCAAGTATTGAAAATAATACTTTTCATGGCTTGTCCAGTCTTACTAATTTAGATATCAGTTATAATAGTTTAACATCCCTTCCACAAGGAATATTTAATAAATTACAGTTTCTAGAATCGTTGCATTTATCATCAAATAAACTGACAAGTCTTGATTATGATATTTTTAATAGCTTGTCTAAACTCACTTCTTTATACATCATAAATAATAACTTAGCATCCCTTGAACATGAATTATTTAATGAATTGAAATCTTTAACAACTTTACATTTGCGATCCAACAAACTGACAAGTATTCCTTGTAATATCTTCAATAAGTTGATCCATCTTATCGATTTAGATATTGGTAATAATGATTTAACATCTCTCCCACAAAATATATTCAGTGAATTGAAATCTCTACGTCGGTTAAAATTAGATACAAATAAACTGACTAGTCTACAGTTTGGTACATTTCATAATTTGTACAAACTTGAAATTTTATCTATTAGTAATAATAATTTAACAACTCTTTCACAAGGAATACTTGATGAAGAGAAATCTAATATTTTCGATGACTTGGTCAATCTTAGAGTTTTAGATATTCGTAATAATAATTTGACTGATCTTCCAACTGATATTTTTCATAAAAATCAAAAGCTGGAAGGTTTATGTTTACAATCAGATAATCTCCATGAATTAAAACCCGAAGTTTTCACTAATTTAACGGAGATTGATTTGCTCAATATTGAAGATAATAAATTTCGTCTAACAGACGATGATAAAAAATTAATTTTAAAAAATATGAAACAGCAAACTTACAATGAATCTACTTCATATAATATTATTGAAAATGAACAGTGTTTTTTATTTTCATAATTATTAATTATTAACAATTCAATTAATTATTCTCTGAATATTTTTGTACTGTAAATAAAATTATGTTCATCTTTGTCTTTTAAACATTATTCAAATAAAATTTATGCTTTAAAAATAACCTTATATAAAATAACCTGATTCATTAAAATATATATTCTTTTTAATTTACCCTTTTAGGTCAATTTTTTTATATATTTTTTCAAGTGGATTTGTATTTATATTGACAATAGGGTCTGTAAATTTTATTTTTTTATGACTACTATTATTGTATAGATTGATTAAATACAATTATATTTTTTGATTGTAAAATTTAATTAGTTAGGTATTTGATTTATCAATGATTAATTAATTTATATTATATTTTATTATTTTATGACCGTGAAATTTTATTTTAAAATACAATTAAAATTTATTCTAATGGAGTAAAATATATATTTTCAAATTTAGCAGCATTGAAAAAAGCATTTTTTGCGTTATTTTATTGCAATACTTTTAAAAACTAGATGGACCTCGAGTATTTGAATATCAGTGGTAAATTAAATTTGATTCCAATAATAAATAGTATTTTTTTTTATTACAAAAAAGTTTCTAATCTTTTTAACCATAATTAGTTTATAGTTATTGTTAATATGCTTATGTGATTCAGAATAACTAAAAAACAAAATTTATCTATCAATATATTACTTTTGAGATTTAAAAAATTTATATTTCAGGTAAAATTATAATTAATTTATAAAACAAAATATTTTATGATATAATCATAAAATTAATATTGTTATGAAGTTGATAAATTTGAATTATTTATTTCTTCAATTCATGAGTATTTGATATGTAAATTTTTTTTACTGTTTTTGTTATCGATATATTATAATATTACAAAAGGCAACAAGTGCGAATCTCTCTCTTAGCTAGATCTACACGTATTGCTTCAACGAAAACAGCTTCCAGGCCTCCTTTTGTGAATGCTGAACATTCCACATATTTGACTGCTCTGATTTCTTTAGCCATTGCAAGACCCTATTTAAAAAAAAAACAATTTTAAAAATAAAATATTATAATGAACATGACATTGTTACATGTAAATGATATCAATTCAAAAATAATATCAAATAAAAATAAAATATTAAATAATATACCTGTAGATAAGTTATTGGTGCAAGTTTTTTATCTTTTAATTTTTCAATAGTTTCTTTATCTTCACGTAAATCAAGTTTTGTATCAACAAGTATAATTGGTATTTCTGGACAATGATGACGTACTTCTCGATACCATTTAGCTTTAACATTTTTAAAACTTGCTGGATTAACAAGTGAAAAACAAATAATAAATACATCAGTTTGTGGATATGACAATGGTCTAAGTCTATCAAAATCGGCTTGTCCAGCTGTATCCCATGAACCAAGATTTATTGGTTTTTCATCAACCATAACATTTGCTGAATAATTATTAAATACAGTTGGTATATGTTCACCGGGAAATTCATTTTTTGTATAACTTAAAAGCAAGCTTGTTTTACCAACTTCACTGTAATTAACAAAATAAAATTAAAATACAAAAGACATTTGCATTAATCATCAAATGATTATTTGTATAATATATTATTGAACTATTAATAAACAAAATTTACCACTTTAATTTATTATGAAATAATAAGAAATTAATTGATAGAGTAATTTTTTGTGTAATCAAATATTTCACAATATAAAACAGATAAAAAATCTTTTAAAAATATATTACTCACCCATCACCAACAACGACGCACTTAATTAATTTTATTGTTTCATTAGCCATTGTCAAATTAAAAATAAATATTTTAATTTTTGTAAATAAATAATTAACTTGTTCTAATAATAATAGTAATCATGTAAAAAAAAAAAAAAAAAACAAATTATCGAAATTAGTCAAAGTTTAGAATAAAGATTTATTAATTTAATTATATTTTTATGTATATTTACCATGGGTGTATCATAAACGTCATAAACTAACTCAAATTAATAGCAAATTATTTTTTCCTTATTTTTTAAATTTAAGGAAATTATATTGTATTCTTTTCTCTTTTTTTTTATGTTCAACAACATGTTGAATATTTGAATTATTCGAAAAAAGTTTTAAAAATATAAAATTAAAAAAATTATATACTTTTTTTTCTAACAAGATTAATGGAGGCGCGCTCCACGCACTCCTTTTTCTGTATTTTGTTTACTTCTTTTATTTCATAATTCTCTGATAAAAAAAAAATTTCATCGGGCAATTTTCGAAAAAATTAAATTTTTGTATGAGGAGAACATAATGAGCAAAGATGTATTTTCCTTTTAAAAAGTTTACCTCTTTTATTTAATATTTCCCTAATAAAATTAAATTTTCGTCCGGCAGTTTTTGAAAAAATAAGCAATTCGTATTAGGAGAATATAATTGTCAAAGAGATATTTGATGTTTTATAAAGTTCACCTCCTTCATTAATCATTTTATAATTCTCTAATAAAACTAAATTTTCGTCCGGCAATTTCTTTAAAAATTCGCAATTTGTATTTGGAGAATATAATTAGCAAACCCGTGTAGGAATCGCCAAGCATGGAAACATGGCCATACACTGGCCGATAAACGGCAGCCCATGATTGGTAGCCAAGCAAGGGCCATTAATGGGATATACTTGGCAAACGATCGGTCCATTATTGTGTTGCCAAGATTGGCAGTCTTGTCTTGGCCAACGTCTGGCCATTAATTGGCTGGCCATTTAATGGTTACCATTCATCGGCCGATTCATGGTAAATGCATTGCTGGCCATTTAATGGCTGCCGTTCATTGGCCGATCCTTGGCAAATTAATGGCTGGCCATTTAATGGGTACCATTCATCGGCCAATTCATGGCAAATTCATGGCTGGCCATTAATGGCTACCGTTCATCGGCCAATTCATGGCAAATTCATGGCTGGCCATTTAATGGCTACCGTTCATCGGCCAATTCATGGCAAATTCATGGCTGGCCATTTAATGGCTGACGTTCATCGGCCAATTCATGGCAAATTCATGGCTGGCCATTAATGGCTACCGTTCATCGGCCAATTAATGGCAAATTCATGGCAAATTCATGGCTGGCCATTAATGGCTGCCGTTCATCGGCCAATTCATGGCAAATTCATGGCTGGCCATTAATGGCTACCAACCATCAGCTAATTTTTGACAAAAAAAAAAAGAAGACAATAGAAAAAAAAAATTCAACAATGGAGCATTAAAATTAAATGAATAAATAAATATATTTGTATTTGAATAATCATCTTCAAAAAAGTCTACCAAGTCTACGAGTGAACTTAATTACTACAAGAGAACAAAAAACTTTCGAAATATATATATCGCGCTCGTGGCTCAGTTAGTTAAAGCATAGGTTTAGTGTAGGTTTAGGTTTTCGGTCGAGAGTTCGCGCCCCGCGAGAGGCAGGAAAAAAAAAACATTTATTATAAAAAAAACAGAGTTGGACCTCGATAATCTTATATATGCAATTGAAAAAAAAAATATTTTTTTTATTTTTATTTATAAAAAAATTGATTTCGCAAGTAATGGGCCAATCTTGGCAAATGTTAATGGGACAATCTTGGCAAATTTTAATGGGCCAATCTTGGCAAATCTCAATGGGCCAATCCTGGCAAATGTTAATGGGCCAATAATGGCAGCCAATATTAGAATGGTGTAACGCGCCAGGCCCGGCGTATGAGTGGCCCATTAATGGCAGCCCATTAATGGCAAAATTTCGCCATGCATCGGCCGTTGCATGGCCGTGTTGTAGTCTCCTACACGGGAAGAGGTATTTATTTGAATAATATCTACAACATGTCCACATGCATATTATAAACAATTTTCGAAAGGGTCGAATCTGGCTCTAAAAAATCCATTTTGTTATTGGAGGTGAACGTATACTATATTTTAACTAAATATATCAAATATTAATAAATATTTTTAATAATAGTCATTTATTATAATGCATTATTTTTTACATTTATTGAAATTTTATTAAAATTGTGTATATGTGTGCAATATTGGCGTTCATTCAACAAAATGAAACTTATTTTTGGTTAAACAACAATTATATAAACATTGTAATTTTTTTTTATAATGATAATTGATTTTTTTAATTATTTATTGTTAAATAAAGCCAATAGTAACAAATTAATTTAACAGAGTCTTTTAATCAAAGTTTAATAAATTTAAAACCCAAAAAATTATAAAATAACTGCATTTAACTTGACTCCAACACTTTTATTTTTAAAATCATTGTTATATAACTGTCTATTTGAGTGATAAACAATTGGAAATTAAATAGAACAAAATGGTTTGCACATAGAAGTGTGTATATGTAAAAAAATTAACGAAAAATATTTGCTATATATATAATTAGAAAAAAAAAAAAAATTGTCAAAATTTAGAAAAAAGATTTATTAATTTAATTATATTTTGATGTATAATCAATATTTACTATCGTAATGAACAGAAATATCATTTGATTAATTTATGAACAATCATTAAAGCATTTTAGTGGCACCGTTGCCTGATCAAAGTATAAAAGTCATATTACAGCTTTTCATCAAGTTAATTGTCTTATTATATTTGTTGAAAAAAAAAAAAAATTAGCAATCACACGTAGCAACTAAACTTTACACACTAACTTTTTTTATTTATGTTTTTTTATTTATATATAAATAATTACATTTTATATAGTAATAAATATGGTGACGTTTTTGATAAACATAGTAAACAACCCAGATATAAGAGTCAATTTTTTGACTTCTCATACCAAATTTACTCTAATTTCTACCTGGGAAACTAACTTTTTTTTTATTTAAATATTAATTCATTTATATCCATTATTTGTATTCACAAATATATAATACTTTCTTATTAAATGTGTATATATAGAACTTACTAAAAAGCTGTAGTATGACTTTTGATCTAAAAACGACACGCAACTCAAATTAATTACCGAAAATGAACAAACGTAGCAACCACAAAACAACACGTAGCAACGTGTTATTTATAAGAAAGAAAATAATAAAATATTAGTTATAAACAAATGCTAAAAATTTTTGACCAATCAAATCACGAATAAAAAGCGGTCAAGTGTCCTTTTTATAATAGGAGGATTGACTAAAAGTAATAGCAAAGTATATTTTCCTTATTTTTTTAATTTAAAAAAATTATAATCATTATTTGAATAATCGTTTCTTTTTTTTTTATGTCTAACGACATGTTGAACATTTTAATTATTTGAAAAAAGTTTTAATAATAAAATTAAAAAGAAAATTATATACTTTTTTTTATAACGAGATCAATGAATGTATACTATATTTTCACTACCTATTGAATATAAATAAATATTTTTAATAATATAGTCACTTATTAATGCGCATAATTCTTTACATTTATTGAAATTTTATTAAAATTGTGTATATTTGTGCAATATTGGTGTTCATTCAACAAAATAAAACTTATTTTTTGTTAAATAAAAATTATATAAACATTGTAATTTTTTTTTTTTTATAACAATAATTGATTTTTTAAATCAGATGATGATGATGATGATGATGATGAGAGCCAGGGTAATCATGCTTGTTCCAGGCTTGTAAAGGCAATTTTATTAATTACGTTTATGAAATTTAACAATTTAATTAATTTATAAATATTCAATTATAAATTTATATCAATTACGAAAAATTGCACAATTTTGAATATATAATAAAATTTTACTTTTCATTTATAAACCATTAATTTTGGTGCATGATTTTTGAGATCGGAAGGATGACTGTTTACATGATAAGACTAAAATAAAGTTAAAAAAAAAAATAATATAATAATCTTCTCTTTCGATGCCTTTTTTTTTTTTAAATTCCATTTAACCCAGGTAGGAAGTGACGACGCGGGCACAAGCCTGGAACAAGCATGATTACCCTGGCTCTCATCATCATCATCATCATTGAGATTGTTTGATTGTAAACATAAAGATTCCAGATTTGTATTTACAAGGAAATTATCAATTAGAAGATCTGTCAAATTATTATTATGAATATCTGAAACTCCAAGATTGACCAAGTCATCGAAAATATTAGATTCCTCTTCATCAAGTATTCCTTGTGGAAGAGATGTTAAATTATTATTACCAATATCTAAATCTTCAAGATGGGTCAACTCATTGAAAATTATAGACGGAAGACTTGTCAGTTTGTTGTATTGCAAATGTGAAACTGTTAAAGATTTCAATTCATTAAATAATTCATGTTCAAGGGATGTTAAGTTATTATTTGTAATGTATAAATGAGTGAGTTTGGACAAGCTATTAAAAATATCAGTTTCAAGACTTGTTAGTTTATTTGATGATAAATCCAACCATTCTAGAGGCTGTAATTCATTAAATATACCTTGTGGAAGGGATGTTAAATTATTATAACTGATATTTAGAATGTGAAGAGTACAAAAATATTCAGAAATAGTAAATGTAATAATATATTACTATATAGAAATAATAATAAAGTAATAATATAATTTTCATCTACAATAAATTATATAAATAAATTTCTCAAAAGTTTTATTAAATTCTGTGATAAATATTAAAAGAAAAAAAAAAGTAATTATTCGTAACTTGCAAAAATGCATGAATAATATTAGTCGAGATTATTTTTTTTTTAATGAAAAAAAAAAAAAAAAAAAAACACTGGAGTTCTACTTTGAATCACCAATTCAAAAAAAGACTGCTCACGTTATCAGTGCCTTGTTGTCATTAAAAATAAAATTGATATTTCAATCAACAGTGGCCACACGGTATAAAGAAATTTTCCAATGAGGAATAATAATTTCATTAGATTGCGACAGGTGACGAAACTATTTTTAAAACTACGCATGCGTTATACAAGTGTGCGTCTAATGCTAGATATACTAATATTTCTATAGTCTTCTTGAATGCCGCACCACTCACTCACGAATTATTCTTTGATCCATACGCATTAGCTCTGTCCTCACCAAAAATTATTAATTAATAAAGCACACGTCATTTTAAAAAAAAGTTTCATCACCTGTTGCAATCCAAGAAAATTATTTTCAAAAAGTGCCTGCTATTAACGAGGTCTTGACTAGACTCATTCATCACTTTTACGATAAAAAAATCTACCGTCGTCACGTAAATAGCTGGCTACATTTTTTTGGCAATTTTCATTACTGTGGTAAGTGATAAATCATTCCAGACTTTCAATATTGAATTACATCAATAGTATAATCGTAATATGAAATTAAAACTGTGTGCATACGTATAGTCTATCACAATGTTTTCGTGATAAACATTATCATTATGTTTCCGTGGCATTGATGACCACGTATCAATAATATATTTGTCAATTCAATTAAAAAATTGAAAATGTGTTCTTCAATATCAATCTCATTTTAATGACCATTTGACATTCATAGTTTGATCAATATGTAATTTTTTTTTACTCGTGGCGTTAATGACTCAAGTGATCACCTATTAAATAAGTCGATACTTCCAAACTTTCCATTTTTTTTATCGATAAATATAAAAGATAAAAACTTAAA
This sequence comes from Aphidius gifuensis, assembly GCF_014905175.1. NCBI lineage: Eukaryota > Metazoa > Arthropoda > Insecta > Hymenoptera > Braconidae > Aphidius > Aphidius gifuensis. The sequence goes on from NC_057789.1 coordinate 30,363,090, forward strand.
ATATATGAGTCATTAAAAATAAATATTAATTACTAAATACTCATAATGTATTTTATATTCAATTGGATCTTTAAAAAATATTATATCACAAGATGCAAAAATCAATCAATTTGAATATAAATAATTTTAAAAAGTATCAGTTTTAAATAATATTCAATTTTATGTATTTATAATTTAACCAATATATGAGTTTCAATAGATGATTTATTTTCATTCTGAAAACTATTTTTAATATTATGTATATAAAGTCAATTACAATGTCATTACCAAAAAAATGTGTTTTATCATTACGACAAATATGTTCCTCGTGACATTGATGACTCACACGAAATTACCTTTTTTTAGTTTTTAATAAGTCGATACTCCCGAACTTTAGTTGGTCTTATCGTCGATGAATATAAAAAATTATCGATAAATATTAAAAATAAAATCTTAAAATATATGTGTCATTAAAAAAAAAAAATATTAATGACTAAATATTCATAATGTATTTTACATTCTCGTGGATCTATAAAAAAAAACATTTTTCATGTTCACAATATTTTAGTATAAAAAAAAAATTATCATGATGTTTTTTTTTTCCTTTATCAAGAAAAAAAACTTTTTTTTCAAAAAACGAAAATAATAAGTTGGATATATTTTTTTTTTAATAATAATATTATTATTTTATCTGTGATGACTTATTTTAATCGAAAAAAAAACATTAACATATAGATCAATTTCAATACATCAATTATTTAAATATATCAATTGATTTTTTATTATTTATTTCATAATATTTGTTAATAATACTGTCATAAACTTATTCTAGACAACGTAATAAATGTATTTGTTATCAGCCTACAAAAATAATAATGATGATTCATTCTTGATTTATTTTTCAAGTTTTCAAATATCGTCATATTGTCTAATCGACGCATGTTAAATTTGAAAATATATATTTTACTCCATTAGAATAAATATTAATTGTATTTTAAAATAAAATTTCACGGTCATAAAATAATAAAATATAATATAAATTAATTAATCATTGATGAATCAAATACTTAACTATTTAAATTTTACAATGAAAAAATATAATTATATTTAATCAGTCTATACAATAATAGTAGTTATAAAAAAATAAAATTTACAGACCCTATTGTTAATATACATACAAATCTACTTGAAAAAATATATAAAAAAATTGACCTAAAAGGGTAAATTAAAAAAAATATATATTTTAATAAATCAGGTTATTTTATATAAAGTTATTTTTAAAGCATAAATGAATATATAAGTATATTTACATATGCATATGAATATGTATACATATGTATATCGCAAATTTTTTCTAGGAAGACATCATCGTTGTTTTTTCACACCGAATTTTTCTAACGCGTATAAAGAGACGTAAAGTTGCCAGGAAAAACCACCGTAAAAAAAATTCTAAATAATATATTATATAAATATATAAAAATTTAATTTAATATATAAATTCTCCTATATACTAGTAAATTTAAAGTATATATGTGTCTTTAGATTTTTTTATTATATTTTTTTTTATCTTTTTTTCCTTCAATTCATTTGTTTTTTTTTTTTTTTTTTTAATATACTGGAAGTTAGTGGTAGAAATCAAGTCAGGTTTGGGTAGAATAAACTCTTGGCGTTATCATAAAGGCACCATGCCAGGTTTAGACAAATGAGGCCAAAAACAATTGTCAAACGTCTTGAATAAGATTGATTTTTTTTTTTACCACCCAAGAGGACTAAGTTTCCTATTAAGTGTTATCGCGTTAAGATTTTAAATACCAGAAATCAGTAGAAATGACATCACTGACATGTCTACACAGTAGCTCGTTCGTTGACGCCAAGGTGTCCGTTATACTTCTAATCCCGGCTGCTACAGATTATTGTATTTTAAAAATATTTTTTCCTTATTTATAATCATTTATCAGTGAAAGAGAGCTATATAATTATTACCTCTTTTTTTTATATAATCATTGATGATACATCAAATAAAAATTTAAAGATTTTAATAATCTAAAATTATTTATAAAAATAAAAATAGTATCAGAAAACTTTTTTGCACAATTGACATGATAATAATAAGAGTCATTTTTTATTTACAATTACTTTTAGCTTCCTCTTGCCTATAAAGACTATACCAGCTCCGTCTTGTCCACACTGAGAAAAAAAAATAACAATTTTTACAACTAAAATCAAATAAAAATTACTGTGCTGCGTAGTAAAGGCCGGGTATTTTGTAAGTTTAACATATATTACAATGGGAACAATAATTTTTACCCTTCGTGCCATTTAATTTTGTATTTCGGCTGGACAAAAATTACCATGCCAAGCACAGTAATTTTAACTATACATACACACTAAAAAATATAGTGTCGATAAGTAAAGTTTGATGTATTACCAACAATTTTTATTATTTGAATTAATAAAAATTCCAAATATATTATCTTTTTTTAAATATTGCTTAAAAAATAAATGAAAGGGAAATTAAATAACGATACTCAAAATAAAATTTTTATTTAATGTATTTTTTTTTATATCCAATTTTTAACAATAAATTCTGTATTTGGTGTTTGTGTTATATAAGTTAACTTATAATTATATATTTTATTCAAATCTAAATTTTTCACGACAAAATTTTTTTATTAACTTCATAATGCTCGGTGTGTTCATTTAAAAATACAGCTAATAATTTTTTTGTTATAAAATAATATTGTGTGGATGTTTCCATTAAAATATTGTTTATAATATAAAAATTGAGACCATCCTCACTGCTATCATTCACGATAAACAAATGAAAACTGCACACAAATTATGTTCACACTTCCATTTCACTAGTGATATCTATAAATAATTAGCGAGTAAAAGTACTCAAATTAAGTCGTAGATTTTTCTTAGATAACTGCACTTTTTTATTCACTTGAATTAATTAATATCAATATTATGTATAATTACGGAGGCCGTTAGACCGTTGGACGTACAAATACCTAAATGTGCGTCTCACAATAACAAAAAAAAAAAAAGCCTGACACGATAATTATCGAACAGCGCCGAAGATTACCGAGGGTTGAATTTTACCATGCTGCAGAGTAATGTTTAGTGTTCAGCACAATAAAAATTATCCAAAGCTCAGTATTTTATTTGAATAAAACTGTAATAATTGTATTAAGCTTATCAATATTTGTTATACCAATAAATACTACCCTGGCATATCCCAATTTTTACTGTGCTGCAAAGTAATTTATATAATCTAAACAATAATTTTTATATATCAGAACATGAAAAAACCCCAAAATCGAGTTTTACCCGACGATTACCCTGCTAGCATAGTAAAAATTGTTATTTTTTTTTCTCAGTGCAGACTGACTTTCAGACTTGTGCCTTCACAGCATCTTTTCACTATGTCTGATCCAATCCTGGATCTACTACTGGCGGTATACTCGCAGTATACTCGCGTCTCCTACTTGTATTATAATTTATAATATCATGAATAATTTCAAAAATAAATAATAATTTACACTATACTTGACTTGACAATATTACTAATCTATATTACCAACAACGATGTGCTTAATCATTTTTTTTTTTTTACTATTCTTTATTAATAATATTATTATTTTATATTGATAAAATTTTTATTATACAAGTCATTGTCAAAATAACATTAACGATTAACTTGTTACAAATAAACAATTACATAATTTATATAGTAATTGTTTAAACAATAATAATAATAGCAGTTATTTTATTTTTTTATTATTATTATTCAGTGCAATTTAAAAAGAAAATTTCAAACTAAACAAATCAGGTTTACATTTATCACGTGTGTATCACAATCCAACTAAATATTGTTGGATATTTTAGATGACAAATTTTTTCCTTTCTTTTTATATACCAGCAAATTGGAGTTATTATTATTTCCTCTTTTTTTTTTTTTTCTATCGAAGAACTTGTTAAATAAATGGATTATTATTTAAAATTATTTTAAAAAAATATAATAATTATATATATTAACCAAAATTTAAGATAGATTTTATAACAATTTTTATAACAGTAATAGTTTTTTTTTTTTTTTTTTGTTATTAAATTGAATTGTCAATTTAGTTTTCATAATAAATGAGTAGATTGATTAATGATAATGATACTTGAAGTATCAATGAATTTATAAAATTTCTTAAACAAGTCTTTTGTTTCAGTCTAAATAATTATTAAAAAATAAATGTCTTATATTCTCATTGATTTTTGAAATAAAAGATATATAAGTAAATGAGAAAAAAAATATCCATATCCATTTGCAATTATTGCGAGATAGTTATAGTATAATAGTAATATTTTTTTAATAGCAATTTCAGAAAAGATATACTTTTTTCATCAGTTCAACAGGTTGTTTTTTAAAATCCAGATTATTTTGTTTAAAAATAGAAATTTAAATCACAATAAAAAAGAAATTAATTGTTGTCAAAAAGATTCTTTTGTTTTTTTCTTTTCATTCATTATTCTTTCAGAGAAAGATAGAGATTTAATGAATTTATGTTCTTTCCCAACTCACAAATAAAAATAAATATCAATGTTAATAATATTAAATAAATAAATTCAACAAAATAAACAAATAACTTAACCGCGAAAAAATTTAATAAATACCACGCCCGAGTAGACAAAAATAAAAAAAAAAAAAAAAAAAAAAACAGCTTGGTCTCGTGTTCACATTTTTTTTCCTTTTTTTTTTTTTTTCAATTAAATACACAATATCATCATCAAAAGAGTCCAATAAATAAAATTAAAAAAATATTTTCCATACTTTTTTTATTTTTCAACAATTAATCATAAAATAACAACAGCATTAAAAAAAGTATAAAAAATATTAAACAAATACCACACATGTAGATAATATACTCCATTAAATTTTTATAAAATAATTAAAATAATTATATTACTCACCCATCACCAACAACGACGCACTTGATCGCTTGCATTGTATCACGAATAAATATCAAAATAATTAAGAATAACAACAAAAAATTTAAAAAAAAAATTAAATCATAAAGCAAGTGTCACCGGTTTTTTAAATTCTTTCTCGTTGGTTTTTTTCTGGCAACTTCACGTCTCCACGGTACAGAAAAAGCTGTCGTGATCGAACATCCCTATAATGTCCACCTGGAAATAGTTTACTCTTTATATATACTCATGTTTACTATATTATCTATGCATATATGTGTCTGTAAATATTTGTTCCAACTTTCTTTTTTTACTACTTTTCATTTTTTATCCTTTCAATTTTTTGAATCAGTTTTTTTTTAAAGATTGAAAGCTAGTGGTGAAAATCAAGCAGGTTTGGGTAGAATGAACTCTAAAAGAGAGCTATAGTTATTACCTCTTTTTTTCTATATCATTGATGATAATTTAAATAAAAATTTTAAGATTTTATTTATTTAAAATTATTTATAAAAATAAAATTATAATCACAAAATCATTTTGCACTTTGTATGATAATGATATGTTATTTTTTATTTATAAAAAATTGAAAATTATATAGAAGACAACATTTGCGTTTATTTTATATACTCGTAGTACTTGACAAAATACTGCAGCACGTATTACTTTATCGAAAACAGTTTTCAGGCCTTTTTTTGTGAATGCTGAACATTCCACATATTTGACTGCTCCGATTTCTTTGGCCATTGCAAGACCCTATTTAAAAAACAATTTAAAAATAAAATATTCTAATAAACATGACATGGTTACATGTAAATAATATCAATTATAAAATAATATTAAATAGAAATAAAATTATTAAATAATTTACCTGTGGATAAGTTATTGGTGCAAGTTTTTTATCTTTTAATTTTTCAATAGTTTCTTTATCTTCACGTGAATCATAGTGATCGTAGTTTTGTATCAACAAGTATAATTGGTATTTCTGGACAATGATGACGTACTTCTCGATAGCATTTAGCTTTAACATTTTTAAAACTTGCTGGATTAACAAGTGAAAAACAAATAATAAATACATCAGTTTGTGGATATGACAATGGTCTAAGTCTATCAAAATCGGCTTGTCCAGCTGTATCCCATAAACCAAGATTTATTGGTTTTCCATCAACCATAACATTTACTGAATAATTATCAAATACAGTTGGTATATGTTCACCAGGAAATGTATTGTTAGGATATCTTAAAAGCAAGCTTGTTTTACCAACATCACTGTAATTAACAAAATAAAATTAAAATACAAAAGACACTTGCATTAATCATCAAATGATTATTTGTATAATATATTATTGAACTATTAATAAACAAAATTTACCACTTTAATTTATTATGAAATAATAAGAAATTAATTGATAAAGTAATTTTTTGTGTAATCAAATATTTCACAATATAAAACAGATAAAAAATCTTTTAAAAATATATTACTCACCCATCACCAACAACGACGCACTTAATTAATTTTATTGTTTTTTGTTCTACCACTATATACATATATATATATTTATTGTGGCAAGAATAGTTTTATCACAATTAATACCTTAAAATTATTTTCGATACTTCATTCATACGACGTTGCTGCTACTGTCCACTAAGTCTACCCACTGTAAAATACCATTGGCATAATTCGTATAAATATACCTAATTATTTATCTCATTATTGGTGATAAATGATTCACGAAGTAGTTTTTTTTTTATAAATTTATGAAAAATTATCTATAAAATATTTAACTAAATGTATGAATTAATTGTAAATTTACGGAAAAAATAAAAATTATTATGTCCTTGATATACCGATTGTATTTTTAATGACAACAAGCCACTGATAAAGTGAGTAGTTTTTTTTTCAAATCGGTGTTTCACGGTGGAACTCTTGGTATTTTCGTTTTTTGACTAAAATAAAAATAATCTCAAATAATATTATTCATGAATACGTTAATTACTAATGCATTTAAATTTTTCAAATTGCAAATATAATATTTTTTTATTAATATTTATCATAGAATTTTATAATAATTTTAAGAAATTTATTTATAATTAATATTTATAATTAATTTTAGTTATACCATCCAACCGACGCAGATAAATAATTGCGAGAATGAAGGAATCTTTAAAGACGACGAAATATTCAAAATTACCGTGGACCAAAAAAGCAAGAAAACAGAGAAGTTTCAAGTTTACCGCTGGTACAATTTTTGGAGTAATATGTATATTCCTAATTTTTTATTTAATTGGGGTAAGTAAAATTTATTCTACAATTTAATTATGAATTAAACGTGGAGAAAAAAAAATATTTATTCAACAAATAATAATAATATTTGATTTCGTTAAAATTAATTTTAGAAATACAAATATATTTTTTATATATATTTTTTTTTAAACTAGAAATAATTTCGAATTATATTTTTTATAAATATGTTAATTACTCGCATGCATTAAAAATTTTGCATTGATTTTTTTAAATAATTATATTGAAATTTATAATAATTTTGAATATTTCATTTAAATCATTTCTTGTGTATAGAAATATTTTATTTTTTATATTTTAACACGTCATCAAAGATAAAATAATTTTATCACAAAAAAAAAAAAAAAAAATCAACTTGGTCATTAACGACTCGTTTCTTTTTATCATCATTAAATAATTTTTATTTTTGAAATCTTAATATATTTTTTTATTTTAATGTGACCACATGTTAATGTATCGGTGAAATAATTAGCAAAAATAGATTATTCAACTTAAAAATAACTATCGATCGTTATAAAAAAATTTAACGTTTTTAATAAATTCAAATAGTAATAGTTTAATATTAAATAGTTTCAGTGGCTGTGGTCAAATGCTGCAAACCAATCAAATCATGATGATTTTGAAAATGACAACAACATTGGACAAAAAAATGACCAACAAAAAACTGCAAGTAAGTTATGTATTTTCTTTGCTTCTTGTATGTAGTGGGCAGGGCGGACCACACAAGTCCTAAAAATTCCCAGTGGAGTAAAGATTGAGATGACGAAAATTTAAAAAAATTAAAGAAAAAAGAAAGCAATCTAAACATTCCAATATCAGCAAAAATCAGTAATTAATAATAAATAAGTAGTAATAATAAATATTAAAAAATTGATGCCAAAAAATAACAGTAATTTATAATATTGAATTGAAAAAAAAAAATGATAAAATAGCAAATTTACCAATTTATTATTTTGAAAATATTAAAATTTATACAAAAATATAATAAGCACTGTTTTATTTGTATAAAATTTGAAATTTGCGATAAATGATTTAATTTCTAGTTGATTAACGAGTCATAAGCCATCTTGAAAGATTGGTATATTTTTTTTTTTTTGTCAAATGAATCAAATGATTGCTCGTAAATTGTTCTTTTTGCTTTAAAAATAGGGACATCATCAAGTGTTATTTTCTCACCAACAAAATATGTTTGATTTAGCAAAATATTATGCAAAACTTTGATCGTGTCAAGTAAATTTTTGTTAGCCAACTCATTATGCTATAGCTACAGATTAATGGCAATAACTCATTATCAGCTACATCGATTCACTGAATAATTCGACTTAAATAAAAATCAACAGAATATTTCGATTTATCACCAGCTAAATAAAATGTTATTGCATTTGCATTTAATAATTCAACATTATTTCCAGTCAATTTATTTGTATCTGTTGTACACATCCAATTCGTTACTCTCTGTGTTGTTCTTAACAATTTTATAATATTATATTTTTTAAATTGATTTTATATTTTAGACAATGGAAACATGACCACTCCAAGTTTAATGTCTGTGGAAAATGGAACAGATGGATATAAGGCCAATGATTTTACTGGACAAATAAAAGAGAAAAGTATGGAATTTTTTTAAAAAAAATAATTTAGTCACTATGATAATAAAAATAATTACAATTTGATATTATATTTTTTAAATTGATTTTATATTTTAGACAATGGAAACATGACCACTCCAAGTTTAATGTCTGTGGAAAATGGAACAGATGGATATAAGGCCAACAATTTTACTGGACAAATAAAAGAGAAAAGTATGGAATTTTTTTAAAAAAAATAATTTAGTCACTATGATAATAAAAATAATTACAATTTGATATTATATTTTTTAAATTGATTTTATATTTTAGACAATGGAAACATGACCACTCCAAGTTTAATGTCTGTGGAAAATGGAACAGATGGATATAAGGCCAATAATTTTACTGGACAAATAAAAGAGAAAAGTATGGAATTTTTTAAAAAAAAATAATTTAGTCACTATGATAATAAAAATAATTACAATTTGATATTATATTTTTAAATTGATTTTATATTTTAGACAATGGAAACATGACCACTCCAAGTTTAATGTCTGTGGAAAATGGAACAGATGGATATAAGGCCAACAATTTTACTGGACAAATAAAAGAGAAAAGTATGGAATTTTTTTAAAAAAAATAATCATAGTCACTATGATAATAAAAATAATTACAATTTGATATTATATTTTTTAAATTGATTTTATATTTTAGACAATGGAAACATGACCACTCCAAGTTTAATGTCTGTGGAAAATGGAACAGATGGATATAAGGCCAACAATTTTACTGGACAAATAAAAGAGAAAAGTATGGAATTTTTTTAAAAAAAATAATTTAGTCACTATGATAATAAAAATAATTACAATTTGATATTATATTTTTTAAATTGATTTTATATTTTAGACAATGGAAACATGACCACTCCAAGTTTAATGTCTGTGGAAAATGGAACAGATGGATATAAGGCCAACAATTTTACTGGACAAATAAAAGAGAAAAGTATGGAATTTTTTTAAAAAAAATAATCATAGTCACTATGATAATAAAAATAATTACAATTTGATATTATATTTTTTAAATTGATTTTATATTTTAGACAATGGAAACATGACCACTCCAAGTTTAATGTCTGTGGAAAATGGAACAGATGGATATAAGGCCAACAATTTTACTGGACAAATAAAAGAGAAAAGTATGGAATTTTTTTAAAAAAAATAATTTAGTCACTATGATAATAAAAATAATTACAATTTGATATTATATTTTTTAAATTGATTTTATATTTTAGACAATGGAAACATGACCACTCCAAGTTTAATGTCTGTGGAAAATGGAACAGATGGATATAAGGCCAACAATTTTACTGGACAAATAAAAGAGAAAAGTATGGAATTTTTTTAAAAAAAATAATCATAGTCACTATGATAATAAAAATAATTACAATTTGATATTATATTTTTTAAATTGATTTTATATTTTAGACAATGGAAACATGACCACTCCAAGTTTAATGTCTGTGGAAAATGGAACAGATGGATATAAGGCCAACAATTTTACTGGACAAATAATAGAGAAAAGTATGGAATTTTTTTAAAAAAAATAATTTAGTCACTATGATAATAAAAATAATTACAATTTGATATTATATTTTTTAAATTGATTTTATATTTTAGACAATGGAAACATGACCACTCCAAGTTTAATGTCTGTGGAAAATGGAACAGATGGATATAAGGCCAACAATTTTACTGGACAAATAAAAGAGAAAAGTATGGAATTTTTTTTAAAAAAATAATCATAGTCACTATGATAATAAAAATAATTACAATTTGATATTATATTTTTTAAATTGATTTTATATTTTAGACAATGGAAACATGACCACTCCAAGTTTAATGTCTGTGGAAAATGGAACAGATGGATATAAGGCCAACAATTTTACTGGACAAATAAAAGAGAAAAGTATGGAATTTTTTTTAAAAAAATAATCATAGTCACTATGATAAAAAAATATTACAATTTGATATTATATTTTTAAATTGATTTTATATTTTAGACAATGGAAACATGACCACTCCAAGTTTAATGTCTGTGGAAAATGGAACAGATGGATATAAGGCCAATAATTTTACTGGACAAATAAAAGAGAAAAGTATAGAATTTTTAAAAAAAAATAATTTAAATGATAATAAAAATAATTACAATTTGATATTATATTTTTAAATTGATTTTATATTTTAGACAATGGAAACATGACCACTCCAAGTTTAATGTCTGTGGAAAATGGAACAGATGGATATAAGGCCAACAATTTTACTGGACAAATAAAAGAGAAAAGTATGGAATTTTTTTTAAAAAAATAATCATAGTCACTATGATAATAAAAATAATTACAATTTGATATTATATTTTTTAAATTGATTTTATATTTTAGACAATGGAAACATGACCACTCCAAGTTTAATGTCTGTGGAAAATGGAACAGATGGATATAAGGCCAATAATTTTACTGGACAAATAAAAGAGAAAAGTATAGAATTTTTTAAAAAAAAATAATTTAGTCACTATGATAATAAAAATAATTACAATTTGATATTATATTTTTTAAATTGATTTTATATTTTAGACAATGTAAACATGACCACTCCAAGTTTAATGTCTGTGGAAAATGGAACAGATGGATATAAGGCCAACAATTTTACTGGACAAATAAAAGAGAAAAGTATGGAATTTTTTTAAAAAAAATAATCATAGTCACTATGATAATAAAAATAATTACAATTTGATATTATATTTTTTAAATTGATTTTATATTTTAGACAATGGAAACATGACCACTCCAAGTTTAATGTCTGTGGAAAATGGAACAGATGGATATAAGGCCAACAATTTTACTGGACAAATAAAAGAGAAAAGTATGGAATTTTTTTAAAAAAAATAATTTAGTCACTATGATAATAAAAATAATTACAATTTGATATTATATTTTTTAAATTGATTTTATATTTTAGACAATGGAAACATGACCACTCCAAGTTTAATGTCTGTGGAAAATGGAACAGATGGATATAAGGCCAACAATTTTACTGGACAAATAAAAGAGAAAAGTATGGAATTTTTTTAAAAAAAATAATTTAGTCACTATGATGATAAAAATTTTTACATTTTCATTATATCAATTTTTCTTTAATTGCATGTATGTTTCAGCACTAACATACAAAACATACTTTTGTAATACATCTTCTGTATTTTACATGAAAGATGTTTGTAGCGATTCTTCAACCTTGGAAATTGATTTGTCTAACAGAGGTTTAACATCTCTTCCACAACGAGTTTTTAATGGATTACTATCACCCTCTTATCTGAATATAAGTGAAAATTATTTAAGTCACCTTAAGCCCAACACATTCAATGACCTGTCAAAACTCAAAATTGTAGATATCAGTTATAACAATTTAAAAAAACTTCGAAACAAGGTATTCAATCAATTAACGTTTTTAAGTAAAATTTATTTAAGATCAAATATCTTGGAGTCTATTGGATCTAACACTTTCAAAAATTTATCAAATCTGGAAGTGTTAGATCTAAGCTTCAATAGATTGATTTCAATCCCTCAAAAACTGTCATTAAATTTACGCGTATTGAATGTTAAATCAAATCTATTATCAATCCTTAATATTAAGGATTTTTCAAATCTGTCTTCACTTGAGTTTCTCGATATAAGTAATAATACTTTGAGTTTTCTTCCACCGCAAATTTTTAGAAAGAATCAAGAACTTAAATATTTATATCTTCAATCAAACGAGCTCTCCGAGTTTAATCCGGAAGTTTTTGCTCATCTAAAAAATTTAAATTTAATTAACTTCCAAAATAACATGTTAAAGTTAACAGAAAAAGTTAAATTTCTTTCATCAAAAAATGTAAATTACATTATATTATTTTAAGAAATGTATCTTGAATTAGAAAAATATGGTGAATGAGACATTTTTTTAATCTCAAAACCTAAAAAAACAAAATTATCAATATTATACATAAGAATAAAATTATGTTTTGTTAAGCATGATTCAATTAAAATAAATTTCAATAATTTTTTTTTTTTTTTTATCGCAAAAAAGTATTCCATTTTTTTAAACCATAACCCTTATTTAATTTTTGTGTAATTATTTGGATATGTGATTCAAAAAATTACAAAACAAATATCGCTTTCAATATTTAAAAAAAAAACCAGACTCCATCATCATGGGTTAAAAATTTTATATTTCAGGTAAAATTATAATAAATTTAAAAAACAAAAAACAAAAAAAAAAAGATATTTGTTTTTTTGAATCAAGTTTTTTTTTTTCTTTTTAAAAAAGACAAGTTTGTATCAGGAACATTTTGGTCTATTGTTGGATCCCATCTAATTAGCTGAGATATTTAAAAAAAAGTAAAACAAAAAAATAAAAATATTCAAAAATTTCTGTAAGTAAAAATAAATTTTTAAAAACAATAACAACTAAAACAGCTGTCAAATTTATTAAACTTATCAACTTATTGTATTTTGTTTAAAAAATAAAAGAATTAAAGTCTGGTCGGTTTGGGACCGACAGACATGTGGTTCGACCCGGAACAATTACATAATGGCAAATAATTATAATTATACATTTTGATTTAAAATAGGTAAGTATTTATAAAGATTAATCTGTGATAAATTAATGAATTAATCTTTGAATAATAAAAACATTTATATTTTAGCAATGTTGAATAATTCAAAAAATATTATTGATCATTCGTACGGAGAACATGGATCCTTGCATTGACCAGGGTGAAAGTTATAACACAGATAAAGCACCAAAATTAAAATGTCTATACTCGACAAATTTATACTTTATAAAAACAAACTTGAAGCTTCAAATTATTATTAAAACATCTATGTTTATCATAAAATTAGTAAAAGATATAAGGGTGATCCATGATTAGAACAAATTTCAAGCTTTCTTGGTCATTGTCTTGATGTACCAGGTGATTGATCTGCCTGGTTATGTTGTGCTGTTCTGGTGTCATAACAAATGATACAAAGGTAAATATAAATAATAAAATGAAAAATATATACAATAATAATTGAAAATAATTAATTAATATAGGTTGTTTTTCGTTCATCAACAAGTATGGTTTATTTATTTATTGAAATAAGCTGTGAAATGTGGGATTCTGATGTACATATAGTGATTTATATTTTAAAAAAGCAATTCATGGATTTTTAGCTGAATTATATCAAAAATGAAAAAAAAAAGGATTAATCATAAAGTAACAGCTGTATTATTTTTACGTACATTTTATGAAGCTAAAAATATTGATGAATTTTCAAATTGCATGTGTGATTATTTACAAAAAAATTATCTTGGTAGATATTATGAAGATTTTTATAGAATTGCTGTACAAAATTAAAAATGTGAAGATTGCAATAATATATTTGTTAAGCTACGTAAAGTATTTACAAATTATTCAACAAGTGTATTGAATTATCATAAAAAACCAGGTATAACAATACCAACATCAACAAATTCAACAGCAGCACATGATAATTTTATTAAAAGATCTTGATAGAAGTTTCGATAAGACTCGTCACGACACCAGGTGTTGGTGTATTTAAAGTTGATAAACAATTAACAAAGTTTACAAAGCAAAGAATAATTGATAATGGTGTTGGTAGTGATCTTGTTTGTGTTGGTGATTATTAAACGTAAATTATAAAACGTAAAATATCTGATCCAGGTATTAGTCATTCACCAACTGATATTACATAATTGATAACAAAAAGTGCTGCTATTTTAATACCAGATAGAAATGATGGAATTATAGGAAAACATTCAGCTAGTGATATACAAATATTGGTAATAAAAATTCAACAAAAAGTGAATTTATTGACACAACATTGTCATCGTCATACAGACAAATATCTGGAAGTGCTGGGACTCCAATAGATATACAGTTATTTAATTTTCAACATCACATAAATCTGGAAAAAAAAGATCTTTCAATCCATTTGATCATTCTTATGTTAATAATAAACCAACTAGGAATAGACGTCGTTAGACTCATATTTTTTCAAAAGGATTGTTGATTTTAAAATCATTAATTTATTGAAAATTAATTATTTCTATATTAACCAAGACCAGTTGATTGGAAGATTGGAAGACCAGTTGATTGGAAGTCATCAACAATATCAGCATGTTTACCAATGACAATTGATTATTTTCTTAATGAAAAAAGTTTATAAGATGATTATGTTGTGTCAGATTATAATTTATTGCCAAATGACATGGTGTTCGTTTATAAACAAGTATATAAACGAGTATATTTATTTAATGAAATGAGGTGTCAAATGTGGGAATTTGATATGCATGGTGATTTATATTTTGAAAAAGCAATTGGATTTTTTGCTCAATTTTATTAAAAAAGAAAATAAAATAGAAGTAATCATGAAGTGACAATTGTTTTATTTTCACGTACATTTTATAAAGCTAAAAATATTGATGAATTTCCAAATAACATGCGTGGTTATTTACCAAAAGATTATCTTGGTAGATTTTATAAATATTTTTATAGAATTGCTATACAAAATGAAAAATGTAAAGATTGGAATAATATACTTGTTACTTAAAGTTTTTATTAATCAGATAAAAAAAATTCCATACTCAACATTTAAAGCAAGAATTGAAATACCACAAAAAGTTGATAGACAATATTTTGAAACTAGTAAAACAACAAATAAAAATAAATAGTGCCCAAATGGTGTTAAAGATTATACTACATATGACAGACAAGTATTTCAATTGCCAAAAGTTCGCACATCAAAAATATCATTATGAGTTAAAAAAACAAGTGTAACTTGTATTGACACATACATATAACAATATGCAAACATGTAAAATTATAAAACGTGAAAACGTATCAACCAGGACCAGCTGATGATTTGATTCAACAACATCATTATCAAGCAGATAAATCAACATCAGAAAATCAATCCCAAGTTACCTTGAATGATTGTAAGTATTATTTCTTATATTATTTAAAATACATGTTGCTAAAAGTAAGATAAGAATTTCATATCTTATTTTGTGTATTAAAAACAGAAAAAATCAATAGCCGAAAAAAAAAATCATGATGATTTGTTTCATACATTCAGCTTATTTGGGAAATTAAAAATCATTGATTTGTGTTCAACTTATACAACAATTATAGATAACATTTTTAACATTGATAAATTTAGTTAATTTTTTTTTTTATAATCAAATTATTAATTATTGGATAATAATTTTTACAGGTGTTTATTGGAAGTCATTAATAATACCAGCATGTTTACCAATAACAACTGATTATTTTCCTGGTAAAAAAAACTTGACAGGATGATTAGGTTGTGTCAGATTATAATTTATTGCCATATGATGTTAATGCTGATTATGCACAACAACGTGCTACTCATAAAAAGTCATTAATAACTGCTGCAGTATTTACAGAACTTGTGTCATGAAAACTTGCTCAGGTATTAATTAAAAATATAAAAATGAGTGTAATATATTTTTGTTTATTAATTTGTGTCTATTTTTCTCATAGGTTTTCAATTGATCATTTTACACACAATGATCAAGACGTTCACATCTACCTTTTAATATTCATTATGGATTACATTTTTATGCACCACATAATTGAACATATGAAATATCTTGGGTATTATTTCCAAATGAAAAACCAGAAAGTCACTATTAAAATTATTGAGATCATAATGAAAATAAATATTATTAACTTTAATTACTTTAATTAATTATTAAATACTATTATTAACCAACTTCAATTAATTGGTTCTTCAACAATATGATGGTACCAACTGGTGGAGCAATAGCAGTAACAGGTACTGCAGAAATTCTTGAATTTGATGCTGATTTAATAGGACGATTTTTACCTTTTAATTCTTTGTTCCAACAATGACAAATCTTTTTCTGAAATATTACCAACAAGTTTATAGACTTTTTCTCCTTCTAAATAATATGCTTGTACAATACAATTAAGTGCAGCATTTCTAACTGAATTATCTCTCAGCAATTTGTTTTGCAATTTCTCTTAATGCTGCTGATAGTGTTGGTTGACATACAGATACACCATAATTTTCAATTAATGAACCAAGTTGATCTAGACACTCTATTCTTTGACGTGCATTTTTAGATTTAAGACCTTCCAAGTAAATAGCTTTGATACAGGATAAACAGATGCAATTTGTTTAAATAATCCACGTACACCATTTCTAACAGCATTTTTTGGATCCCCCATTTCAAGAATAAGATATGGAATAAAACATGCTGCTTCATTTTCCATCATATGATAATTATCTTGTATTAAAAGATTAAATACTGTTTGTAAATAATCTAAACCTTTTAATAATACTGATGGATTTGTATCAATAGTGTTAACCATTTTAATATTAAATCCAAATTTGATACTAATGCTTTACTATTATTTGGTATAACTTCAGTAAGTGATTCAATGGCTTTTAAATGATATCGAAAATCTGAATGAAACATATTTGCAATGAGACTTTTATTAACACGGCCAGCAGAACTCATTAATTTTTTTAATAATTCAACAAATTCTTTACGTGGTGTTGTAAAATTCCATTCATGTACATTTAATTTTTGTTCATCAATAACACGTTGATGTTTAAGATTATTAACAGCCAATAATGGACTTGTATCAATATCATCATCTTTTTTTCTTGCACTAATTGGTTTTGATGTTGTACTTTTAGTTTTAACAACTTATTTTGATGCTTTTATTGCTCCGGCAGTTTTAATTGTTTTTGAACACCTGGTGCATTTTGTTTTGATGGTATTGGTTACATTGGTACCCTTGGTCTTGCTTTATCTAGTCCAGCAATAACAACAGTTTTTGATCCTGGTTTTAATTTTTCAGTTTGTCTAACCATAAATTTATATGATAAATGTGTCATAAAACCAATTGCTGCTTCTTGTGCATATTTACATACATATGAATTACGATCTTCAAGATTACTATGTAAATGTGGTAAACAAATAACTAATTCTTCTTTTGGAATTGATTTAACAGTTATAGGTTTTTATGATGACCAATTCCATAATTCAGCTCTTAATGCCGGTGAACCAATGCATCACTAATCATTTCACCATCAAAAAATTCTTTATAACCACTTTGATCACCCCATGTATTCATACATGATATTGCTGCTGCTCTTATCCAATTTTTTGAATCACCAAGACACTGTACAAAACCAGAAAATAATACTCTAATATGTTGTTTTATTGGTGGACCCATTGCTGTTGCTATATTTTCACAAATACCCAATGCTGATTGTGCTATTTTAGTATTACTATCAGTTAATCTTGGTGATAATGCTCTTGGCAATTCACCAATATTACCTTTTATAAATTTTGTCTCTGTTAAAATAGTACTTATTTTTTTTAAACCTTCATTTCTTATTTTCCAATTTTTATCATGTAATTCAGCAAGTAATGACTCTGTTATTTGTCCACTAATATCAACTCTTGGTATTATATCATTAATATCAATTTTTTCAATAATTTCTTCATCATTTTTAGTATCATCATCATTATTATTATTATTGTTGGAATTTTTTATATTTTGTTTTTTTGATTTTACATACAGTAGTATGTAGATTTATAAAAATGTATTAGCCATGTAGAATGTACAAACCAACATCAAGCCTAGTCAAACCACCTGGTTATTATGATCATATGATATTAGTTCGATGCACAAGATTTACAACTTGTTCTAAATGCATTAAATTATATTGCTGTTAGTTTTATAGAAACAATTAAAAGTAGTGCATCATTATTTACTGTTGTCATCAATAGATATCTTTTAGTTAAAAATCAAATAAGTTACTTATCAATAAAATATCAATTTTTGAAATAATAGAAATATTTTTTTAGGTGAAAAAACTGGTGTATTTGTAAATTTATTTGTATAAAATTAGTTTTGATTTACGTAATTTTTTTGCTCTTCAACATTCCCTAAATATCCCAGTAGTATCGGCATCAATTTTAAATGGTATATTTTTCTATTTTCAAAGTATAACAACATATGTACTAATGGATTATATTAGCCCTGTTACACACAGGCTATTTTATCAACAACATGAAACAAAAATATTAATAATTTAATATTTATTTATAAATTTTTTTTCGTGTTGCAAATAATGCTGAACGAGCATTTTTAATTTGGCTCTCAGTTTTATTATTTGATAATCCATTAACTGGATTATCAGCACTTGGAAGATGTACAATTATTGCTGGTGTACTTTTGTACAATTAAGCTCAAGAATATGATAGAAATAAAATAATGAAAATGCAATTTAATTCGAAACTTCTGATGTGCATTGTTTCAAGTTTTTCATCAGAGTTTTGATACTGTTTTCATAGATTATTTTCTGCATCAAATTTTGTCAAACAAACTGAACATATGCCTACTGGTAATCCATCATCCTGACTTATCTTTAAAAAACAATTTTAAAAATTAATTATAATCAACTAACTTTAAGACCTCTGTGAATTTGAAATATGTCTTTATATTCCAAAAGCTGATCTGCAATATTATTTTCAACAGGAAAAATGCATAAATTATTTTCATTTTCAATCAATCAAAATTTATTTTGTAGATTTTAAATTTCTACATTTGGATCCATTTTGATAATTATATCTGGAAACAAAAATATAAACAATTAATAAAGATATAAACTATAATATTTAAAGAAAAAAAATTATTTACTCCATCAGTTTATTGTCATATAACAAAAAAGAAGAAGAAAAAAAACAAGAACAAGCACTAATATTATTTTTGTAAAGATAATTATCATTTGACATTACCCATGATTAATTATGAATGAACTATACAATTCAATAATTAAAATTTTTAAATATCATCATTGATGATTAATAATGTCCAATGTTCAGCACTAAATAGTTCTTAAATAATTCACATCAACAAAGTTCATATATTTGGCATAACCCTGACGGAACGCTACAAGGCTTGTTTTGTCCAAAAATACATGGCTTATTCAAGCCTTGTAGACGTGGCTTGAACGATACTTGTATACAAGGTTTGAACAAGTCTTGTACAAGGCTGTGTTAACAGACTGAATCGCTGAGATCGATTACAATACTCGTTCAAGCCTTGTACGAGCGTGGTTACAAGGCTTGTACAATGTATGTATGTACAACGATGGTTTTTGATTTGGTTTATCGCTCCCGTGTATTCTGCTTGTACGAGCAATGTACAAGCCATGTATACAATACTTGTACAAGACTCACACAAGACTTGTTGAAAGTTACAAGCATTGTACAACTCTCGCACAAGGGTTGTAAGCAATGCTTGTACAATAATCGTACAATACCGGAATAAAAGCGGCTTCCAACGGTTCTCAACTTACTTACAATATTGCGTTTACTTATCATTTATAAAAGACGGTTTTAAAAGCTTTTACGATATATTTACTATCATTTAAGGAGGTTATACACAAATTACTCTTTTTTTAAAAAATATAATGAGAATGTTCTGAAATTTTGTATACAAGTAGATCTTTTCATTCTGAATACAACGGTATAATTATTTTTTTATGTTGATCGGTTAAATTTTTTGTAATTAATTATTGAAAATAATATTTAACATTGGCTCTTATGGAGATTTCAACCATTTTTTTCGGATAGAAAAAATGATGAAAAAGTCTTGAAAAAAATCACACATATACTAGAAACCGAGTTTTATTAATTGCGCGAAAAATTTTCATATGTTGATCGGTTATTTAATGAGAAATTAATTATAAACTTTACAAAAATTAGATGTGGCAACGTATGGCATGTTCAAACACACACACATACCTGCAATCCCATATATTGTATACGGGGCGCAGGCGCTTTACACTTTATTATTTTACAGTGTAGCCAAGTTTCACTTGAGACTGTGACGTCAGAAGCTCCCCGCAACACCCGCAATGAATTTGTGTATAACCTCCTTAAGCGTTAATATTTTTATATTAATAAATAAAAAGAAAATTGCTTTGATTTTTTAGTGTTAAATAGAAAAAGATGTAGCTATAAGGAATAAATGTTGACCTTGGGTATTTTATTTTTTTAATAAATAAAATACATGGAATTTTATTTTTTAAAAATAAAAATCTCCGCAAATAAAAGCAGTAGCTAAGAAATCAATGTAGCTTACCATTTACATTTTTTTTTTTTTTTTAATAAATATTAATAAAGCTTAGCTACTGCTTTTCCTTGGTATTTTTATTTGGAAAAATTAATTGCATTAATTTTATTTGTTAAATAACTTAAACAACTAACGAGTAATTTCTCAGTCAGTGATCTCATACACTGAGAGAAGGTTTCTGTGATTTTCACGTGAGAGTCCCGGGCTTTGTACCGAGAGTTTTATTTTTTAAAAATAAAATACATGTAAATTTATTTTTTAAAAATAAAATACATGTAAATTTATTGTTTTAATAAATAAAAATGTCCAAGGAAAAGCAGTAGCTAAGGAAAAAATGTAGCTAAGGAATTGAGGTTGCCAAAGAATTATGTTTAAAAAAAATAATGTGGTTTAAAATATTTATTCATAAATAATTATTTAATTGAACTGTTGAACATTTATATCATTAATTTTATTTTAATATGAACAATTAATTATGAATGTCAACAAAAAAAGTAATCATAATAAAAGCACATTGATGATACGGGTTGGGTTGGGTCAAAATTTTGGAAATAGTCAGACATTTTGGTTTTCTCATGGACACACCGAATATTTTTAATGTGTGAGTACCAGAATAAATAAACTGCGAATGATTGAAATTGTGATATTGCTTATGGAAGGGGAAGCCTAAGGCTTGGGTGGAGAGAACTTGGTGGAGGTCATTCAGTAGGACGACTGTTTTATGTTTTATACTGACCAAAAAGACTAGAAACTTTCTAGTCTTCTTGATACTGACCAAGTGAACAGATTGAGATTTGTCATTTACGTTTGTTCAGAGTGATTTAGATATTGATTATCAAATTACTGATCAATCACTACAAGGATGAAAAAGTTTACCTCTATAACGATTTTTATAATTACTGCATCTGTCTTGATTATTGGAGTGAGTAAAAATTAATTAAAAATTTTATTATCAAGCTGATTGTGCATACAGTTTATATTTAAAAAAAAATTAGATGTATACCTAAATTTTATATGCAGTCGAAACCGAAATTCTTTAAGCATCATATCAATTAGTGCATGTATTGAAGCTAAATAAAATGCACTTGTATATAATGTACTTGTATATAATGTACTTGTACTAAATAAAATGTACTTGTATAATAAATTTCGGTGAATCGTCTTGCAATATACCCTGACAAGAATTTTCACGTAGAATTTTTAGATGCTTTGATATTTACTATGAACCCCGAGTCGTTTTCTTTTCTGGGTAACTGCCCTAATCCTTTTAATCCTCTAGGCTACATGGCTTTGCAATTTTTCCTATAGTTTCGACAAGTTAAACACTGACATTTGTTATTTAAAAAAAAAAAAAAACCATTAGTATCACAGCATCTTGAAATTTCACGTGAAAATCCTGGGTTCAAATCTTTGTCACGTTCTAATTTTTTCAAAATGTAACAATATAGTTATTTTATAATTTATGAATAAATAAAATAATAATAAATTAATAAATAAAATATAATTTTTATTTAATTTAACAAAATATTAAATTTTAACAAATTTCATTAAATTTTATTATCGCAACTTGAAATTGAAATTCTAAAAAAATTTTAAATAAATTTATTTTAATCAATAAATATATAATTATTTTAGGAAGCATCGAAATTGTTACCAACCCAAACAAATAATTCAGAAGCTGAAGACAGCATTGTACAAAAAAATGATATGAATAACCAATCAATAAGTCAAAGTAAGCTTAATTTTTAATTACACCTTTAATTAATAAGAAAATATTACTTTTTTCTTATTTTTATTTTTCATTGTTATAATTGCATGTATGTTTCAGCACTAACATACAAAACATACTTTTGTAATACATCTTCTGTATTTTACATGAAAGATGTTTGTAGCGATTCTTCAACCTTGGGAATTGATTTGTCTAACAGAGATTTAATATCTCTTCCACAAGGAGTATTCAATGAATTGATGTGTTTGAATTATTTATTATTAGTTTCAAACAAACTGACCAAATTGGAGCTGAACACTTTTAATACCTTGTCCGAACTGGAATATTTAGCAATCAGGAACAATACTAATCTAACACATCTTCCACAAGATATATTTAAAGGATTGATATCTTTAACTAGTTTGAATCTAGATTCAAACAAACTGATAAGTCTTGAAAATAATATTTTTAATGGCTTGCCTCAACTGGATTCTTTATCTATCAGTAATAATAATTTAACATCTCTTCCACAAGGAATATTTAATGAATTAATATCTCTAACTTATTTAGGATTAGATTCAAACAAACTGTCAAGTCTTGAAAATAATACTTTTCATAGCTTGTCCAACCTTGATACTTTAGATATCAGTAATAATAATTTAACATTTCTTCCACAAGGAATATTTATTGGATCAAAGTCTCTAGATTTTTTGGATTTATCATCAAATAAACTGACAAGCCTTGATTCTGATATTTTCAATAGCTTGACTAAACTAACTGGTTTATTTATCAAAAATAATAACTTAACATCTCTTGAACATGAAGTATTTAATGAATTAGAATCTTTAACTGAATTGAATTTGCGATCCAACAAACTGACAAATCTTCCGTCTAATATTTTCAATAAGTTGATCAATCTGAATATTTTAGATATTGGTAATAATAATTTACTATCTCTTCCACAAGATATATTCAGTAAATTGTTTTCTCTGACTTGTTTGAATATAGATACAAATAAATTGATTAGTCTACAGCTTAATACCTTTAATAGCTTGTACAATCTTGAAATTTTATCTATTAGCAGTAATAGTTTAATATCTCTTCCTCAAGGAATATTCGATGAATTGAAATCTCTGAATTTTTTGGATTTGAAATCAAATAAACTGTCAAGTCTTGAAAATAATACTTTTAATAGCTTGTTGTATCTCAAAAATTTATATATCAACAATAATAATTTAACATCTCTTCCACAAAATTTATTCAATAAATTGGAATATCTACTTAGACTACATTTGGGATCCAACAGACTGACAAGTCTTCAGTCAAATATTTTCAATGACTTGATCAGTCTTAAAATGTTAGATATTCATAATAATAATTTAACTGATCTTCCAATTGATATTTTCAATAAAAATCTAAAATTGGAATGCTTAAACTTACAATCAAACAATCTCAATAAATTAAATCCTAAAGTTTTTACTAATTTGACGCAGCTTTATTTGCTGAATATTGAATATAATAAATTAAGTCTAACAGACGATGATAAAAAATTAATTTTAAAAAATATAAAACAGCAAACTTACAATGAATCTATTTCATATAATATTATTAAAGATGAACAGTGTTTTTTATTTTAATAATTATTAATTATTAACAATTCAATTACTTTATTTTTGTAGTTTCAATAAAATTATGTTCATCTTTGTCATTTGAAAATTATTCAAATAAAATTTATGCATTAAAAAAACCCGCATATTGTTATTGCTTAATTCATTAAAATATATATTTTTTTTAATTTTCATCCTTTTAGGCCAATAGAAGAAAAAAAAGAAAAAAAATTGTCGAAATAAGTCAAAATTTAGAAAAAAGATTTATTAATTTAATTATATTTTTATGTATAATTACCATGTGTGTATCTTGAACTTCATAAATTGACTAAAAGTAATAGCAAAGTATATTTTCCTTATTTTTTTAATTTAAAAAAATTATAATCATTATTCAAATAATCGTTTCTCTTTTTTTTATGTCTAACAACATGTTGAACATTTTAATTATTCGAAAAAAGTTTTAATAATAAAATTAAAAAAATTATATATTTTTATTTCTAACGAGATCAATGAATGTATACTATATTTTCACTACCTATTAAATATTAATAAATATTTTTAATAATAGTCATTTATTATAATGCATAATTTTTTACATTTATTGAAATTTTATTAAAATTGTGTATATTTGTGCAATATTGGTGTTCATTCAACAAAATAAAACTTATTTTTTGTTAAACAAAAATTATATAAACATTGTAATTTTTTTTTTTTATAACAATAATTGATTTTTTAAATTATTTATTGTTAAATAAAGCTAATAGTAACAATAATTTAAGCATTATAAATTTTCAAAATAAATTAGTAAGTATAAAAATTAATGAAAATTATATTTAAGGCATTGATGAATTTATAAAGGCAATTTTATTAATAACGTTTATGAAATTTAATAATTTAATTTTAAATTTATATTAATTATGAAAAATTGCACAATTTTAAATATATAATAAAATTTTACTTTTTATTTATAAACAATTAATTTTGGTGCATGATTTTTGAGACCGGAAGGATGACTGTTCACATGATAAGACTAAAATAAATTGACTGAAAATAAGAGATGAAAAAAAAAATTATCACAACTTCCTCTGGTGATGGGATTTAACGTCAAGGTCAATGACCCTTTTAATGCCTTTTTTTTTTTAATTTCATTCAAATCTTTTTTCTTTTTCAAATCCTATTATTTGCCTTTATTTTTATTTAGTTTATTCTGCATCAATGCATAATACTTTTAAAAATAGAGAGCTCATGATATAACAAATTAATTAATTTCAGATCAATTTAAATAAAATTACATGAAATTATTATTTAAAAAAAATAGCAACAATATAAATTACGTTTTACCCTTTTGTCTTAATAAATTAAAATTATTTTACCTATGTATAATCAACAAATTAAAATTTATATTTAGTCATCTTAATTAATTAAAAATTATAAATTGTTATAAATATTTACATAAACTGGTGCTCTGTATCAACTTTTATAAAAAAAAAAAATTCTAAAATAATTATTTTGCACTAATAAGAATTAAATATTTACAAAAAAAAAAAGAAAATTATTATTTTTTCTTTTGTTTTTTAAATCCTTTGAGTGTTATTATTTATTTTTTTTTTTATAGGACGGATTTATTGCCAATTGAGCTCTTATTACCTTTTTTTTTCTGTTAATTATTTTTTAATTTCAATCGAAATATTCAATAATGAAATTCATTGATGAATTTCATGTAAATCATTGCTATCATTATTTAATTTATTTGGTAATGTTAAATCATTGATAATATTACTTTCATCATTGGACAATTTAACTGTATCATTTACATTATTATCAGTTAATTTATTATCATCTTTATGATGTTCATGAGTCATTGATGTCATATTATCATCAACATAATTATTATTTTGAATAGATAAAGGACGTCCAGATGATTTTGATGTATTATTAATTTCAATATTATTATTTTTACCATTTAAATCATCATTACATGATAATTCTGATGATGATTCAATTGATGATCTTTCAATTGATACTAAATTTGATCCACTATCATCTTTTGATGATTCAGAACTATTATTTATTTCAAAATTTATTGTATTATCATTATCACTATCATCAGATAAATTAATTATTGTTGAATTAATTAATTTATCATTATTTATTGATAAATTAAGCTTTAATTTATTTCTAGTATGACGAAGTTCACCTAATTGTTTCTGCTGTTGATTATCAATTTGTATATTTTCATTATTTAATTGTGTTGTATCTGTACTTGCACCTGGAAAAAATTGACTAACGTATTTACCATTACCAGCATTGAATTGGAATGGACGACTACCACTGCTAACTGAAAATTCTTCATCACCTTTTTAATTGAAAAGAATCATAAATTATTATAATTATTTGGATGAATTTTATTTTGTTATTTTAATTAATTTACCAGTAAAATTTGAATCATCATAGTCAATTGAATAAACATCAAGTTTTGGCTCGTCCATCATTTCTTCCCAATCTGTAATTTATTAAATTTTTATTTCAAATATTTACTAATGTCTTGGGACATTATTTGGAATGTATTTTTATTTTTTTTACACATACCAGCATATGATGTTGGCTCCCAAGTTGTACCAGCTTGTCCCTGACAATCTGATACTGGTGTTTCTTTTGGATATTCATAGACACAATGATAACGTTGTTTTTTAAACCACACATTTTTTTTTTGATCCTAAAAACATAAAAATAACATTAAAATAAAGTCAATCTAAATTAAAAAATATATATTATTTATATAAATTCGTACCAATTCATCCTGTTTGCAATAATCAATAAAAAAATTCTTAAATTTATTTATAAATATTTGTTAAATTACAAAATAAAATAAAAAAAAAAAAATTTATAATTAATTATAAATAAATTATGTTAAACTTACTCCTGTTTTTGTAGTTTTTTTTTCAGGTGATCTAAGAGCAGATCTATGTGGAGCAAGTGTTGCATCCCAAGCTGATGGTGTAAATTCTTCTTCTTCATCATCATCATCATCTCCATCATCAGCTGCTTCTTCTTCATCAATTTTTTCTTTGATATCATTCAATTCATTTGTATTTATAATTTCTTTGTTGTCATTTTTATCAATTGTTTTTTCATCATAAGGTTTCCAAACAAATTCACCAGAACTTGAGCTATTTTCTTCATCATCTTCATCCTCATCCTCATCATCATCAGTATGTTTATCTGTTGTATTTTCATCCTCATCATCTTCATCATCCTCATCTTGACTATTCCAATCATGATCATTACTAAAACTTGTTGACATAATAACATCCTGTTGATTTGCCAATGGAATTGTAAATTTACCATGCCATTTTGATTCCTCTTCTGGACTTGGTAATGGTACACCACAATTTAAAAATTTATTATCACTCGATAGCTTATATTTAACTCTATTATTTTCAACAATATAATCCATATTTTCATCGTCAGATAAATCACCATTTGTTGTATCACGATCATCATCATCAATTGATAAAAATTTATTTGTTTTAGTATCAATTATAATAACTTCATCATCTGGTAAATTTGATAATTTTGATGCATCTGATAAATCATTTGAATTATCTTTTGATAATAATGCATCAGATGTTACAGTACTTTCACGTTCTTCCATTATTGGACTCAATGGTGTACCATAAATATTATATCTTATTGCAATATCAATATTTTTTCTAAAATCACAATTTTTTGTTTCATCATTATCATCATCCTCGTCATCATAATTCCAGGCACTTGTTGGTGTTATATTTTTATTAATTGATGTATTTTTATCATCATCATCATCATGTAATTCTGGTGCTTCAACAATTGACATTTGTGCATGTGGAAGTTTTTCACGTAGCTCATTTCTAATTGCAGCAACAAATTCATCATCCAAATGAAATGATACATATGAATTGTCACTTTTTAAACTTATTGTTGAACTTTCATCATCATCATTATTATTACTATTATTAATTATATTATTTGTACAATTATCAGTATTATTTATTAGTTTATTATTATCTAAAAATTCAGTATCATCAATGTTATTTATTACTTCAATAATTGATTGATTATTATCATCATTATCTGATGATAATTGTGATGATTGAATGTCATTATTATATTCAATATTTGAAGATGATTCTTTTGTTATTAATTGATAATTATTATCTTCATAATTACCACTACATTCAGCATCTAAAATACAATCAAGTTCATAAAGTATTTTTAATTGTTCTTCTTCAGTTGTTGAATTTGATGTTGCTGGTAAACTATTGTATGATAATGATTCAATAATTGTTGTTATTTGATTATCTTCATCTTCACATGATTCTTTATCACGAAAACCACTGTCGGAACTTCTTTCATCATCTGGTGTTGATAAATTTTTACGTTCTTCTTCATCACAAGTTGTTATTCTATTTATTTTTTCTATATCATCATCATCAACAGACACATCACCATCATGTGATTGTGGTGTATCTGGTGTTGTTGCTGTTGTTGTTGTTGTTTTTATTATATTTTTTTCATCATTATTAACAATTAAATTATCATCAAATGTTATTGTTTCAATATCAAAACCAGGTATCTTATTATCAAGTTCATATTCAATTGCATTATTCCAAAGTTCAACATCAACATAATTGCTTTTTATATCATCATTTATATTATTATTATAATTATTAATTTTATTTGGTGTTGATGTAAATTTAATATTAATATTATCTAATTTTTCTTTGGATATTATATCATTATTTATTGGATTACGTAATTTTTTTAATTCATCATTAAATTTTGTTGTATTTAATTTTGTAAAACGTAAATCATCAACACTACCAGTTGTTGTTAATTTTTTTTTACCAATTTTATCATTTATTTGTGATGCCATTGATGATAATTCAACATCTGAATCAGAATCAATATGTGTTAGAATCATTAAATCAGCAACTGATTTTGATTTTTGTTTTACTTTTTCAGTATAAACACCACGTTCAACTCTACCACGCCAACTTTCTTCTTCAGTTTCTGAACCAGATTCATTTGATAATTGATTATTATTAATTATTAATTCATCTGGTCCAAGTTTAAATATTGCACGTTGTTGATTTGTATTTAATATTGATGACGATGATGTAGATATTTTAATTTCATTATTCATTATATTATCATCATCATCATCATTATATTTACGTAATTCTTTTAAACTTGTACATCTTCCAAGTTCTTTAAAATTATTTCCAAGTATACTCCAACGTTCATCAAAGCTATCATTAATATTATCATGTAAAATTTTCTGTATATCATCAAGTGTTGCACGTTCATTTGGCAAATATTTCCAACATAATTTCATAGCATCAATTAAACATAATAATTTACATGTATTATCATTATTTATAATTAAATTATCATGATATTTATTTAGCAATATCATTTCAATAACTTTTTCATCACATAAATCATCATATGGTCTTTTTCCCCAATTAATAATTTCCCATAATAATATTGAATAACTCCAAATATTTGCTTTTTGTGTTATTGAACGTGTGACAATTGTTGTATCTGTACAAATAATACTTTCTGGTGCTGACCAACGTATTGGTAATGCACGATCATCAACAACATAATAATCATTTGGATATTTATCAACACTAATACCATAATCACCAAGTTTAATTGTTAAATTATTTGTAACTAAACAATTTCTTGCTGATAAATCAGTATGTGAAAAATCATTTTTATGCATATAATCAAGTGCAGATGTTATGTCAATTGTCATTTTTAATATAACATTATTATTAATTAAATCATTTGAATTATTATTTTTAATTAAAAAACTTTTTAAATCACCAAATTTACATGATTCAAATATCAAAAGATACGGATCATTTTCAATACAAATACCATATAATGATAATATATTTTTATGTTTTAATTTTAAATATAATAATGATTCATTTAAAAACCATGATTTTTCATTTGTTGATGCTTCTTCAGTTAATATTCTAACAATAATACTTTTTGGATTATTATTAGTTTCATTATTATCAATATTACTTGTTGTTTTTGTAGTTTGTGTACCTTCAACAACTTTGCCAAACCAACCACGACCAATTTCACATAAATATTTTAAACAATCACGTGATACATGAAGATCAGAATCAAGCCATTCATTTATTGTTAATTTTTCATCATATTCAATATTATTATCATCATCATCATGTAATAATATTGGTGGTTTTGGTTTGTTTATTATTTTAATATCATTTACAAAATTATCAACTGATAATGATTTTAATTGTAATTTAGCTTCACTTTCAAATCTTGGTGCTTCAAGTTCAAGTCCACGTTCACTACCAGCTGTACTTCCATTATTAAATTTCTAAAATTAATAATAATATATTAGCTTTTTATAAAGGCATATTACTACTAGACTAATTTTATAATTATTATTTTTCATTAACTATTGATATCTACATTTGTTTTATTTTAACATTATGTTACCTGTTTATCAACTCCATTAGAATTCTATATTTATAATTTATAATAAACACATAAATATATATTTAAAATAATCATTATTAATTGTTTATAATAATACATTTATTTACCTCAAAACCTTTTGACAAATTACGTTGTTTTTTACAGCACATACAACCAACAACACAAATTATCAACATCAATAATCCAGCACCAGATGTTACAACATATTGAAATTGATATTGCAACTTTTCAATGTCATCTCTATTTGTTTCTGCATAACAATAAATAAATTTAATTAACAATTAATTCAATACACTAATAAAATAAAATAATAATTTACCTGTCAATTTTATAGGAAATGTCAAAACAATATTGACACTATCAAATATCCAGTATATCCACCAAAATTTTATAATAAAATACATTTTTCCATTTCCTCAACAACAAATTAAATATATTTTTATTTTTTATATATTAATTTTTTAATTAAATTAATAAACAAATTAACAAAAAAACTTTTATTGTTGTCTATTAAAATACATCAACAGTCATAATTTAGATAAAAAATAAATGAATCATCAAGATAACCAACAACAAGATATATGTATTTATATTAAAAAATAAATGTTGGTAATTGTACAATTTAACTCACACCTTTTTTTAATAATTTTATCAAAGACAATCCTTTATGAATAAACAATTAAATCAAACACATTTGTTGTGTTTTTTTTTTTTCTTTTAATTATCATTGTTAATAATAATAATGATCAACACTGTTATATTATTCAACTTTGATGATTTTATAGAACGTTAATTCAATAGTAATATCAAGTGATGATGACACGACCACGGTTATTATTATTTTTTTTTGTTTTTTTTTTTTCTCTTATTTTGTCCGTAGGAAATGGAAATAGATGGTGTGTATGTGTGAGAGAGAGAAGAGAGATAATAATGGAAAAACTATTGTGTATTTTTTGGAGATGGTTTAGAACAACACCATCATTATTATCATCATGATCATCATCATTACCATCACCACCTACACAAAGTGAAGATAAACTCTCTCTTTCTTTTAGATAAATTAACACGCGTAGGAGTTTTTTTTTTTTATTCACCTAAAGAGAAAACAGACTGAAAATTAATTCGAGAGTTTGGAGAGTAATGTTTGATTTATCAATTACTTCAATTGCATGTAGCGGGGGGGTGTTTATATAAGATGGTGGCATATAAACACACACATATTAACATAATAATTTTACATTTTTTTAGGCTTGTAATTTATTTATAATCAACTTATGCTTTTTTAATTTCAAATTTGATGATAAATTGATTGTTTTATATTGTTTTTTTGGTCATATGTTATATTAAATTTGTTTTAATTAATTTTAAATTAATCTTTTATCAATTTGAAAGTGTAATTACACTTATTTCATTGGTTACAATTTTTTTTCATGACAAAATGGCTGCTACATATTGTTTTAAATGAACGCGCATTGTTTCTGCGCATATCAAGCAGCCATCTTTGTAAAATATAATTGTTTAATTAAAAATATGATTAACAATTAATTATTTATCAAAAAATATAAACAAAGAAATTAATAATTGATCATTTTCTGTAAATGAAAAAAAATTATTATTAATAGTTTATATTCTAACCGCTTGTCGTCGCAGCTATAGTTTTCCATGGAAATAAAAATAAATAAAATAACCGAATATTTACGATTTTAACCGAACAAAATTATCCTCAGACTTGCCAGCTTCGCCACGTCATATTGAGTGCCGTGTTGTCGATTTATTCTTGTCAATCTTGCAAAGTTATCCTGATAATATTTATTTATTAGCCATATTTCATTGAAATATAATTATATTGTTAAAAATACAATATGAATATATTTCGTTTATCTGGCGATTTATCGCATCTTCTTGCTGTTATTATCTTGGTACTAAAAATATGGACTACACGAAGTTGTGCCGGTAAGTTTTTTTTTTTTTTTTTTTTTTCATATAAAATTCCAGAGTAAATCATTATTATCCATAGCAAATCCATGAGCGTCCTCAGCATGCACCAGGAGGCCATTAGCCTATTAATTATTTGCCAAAAAATCACAACATCCATCAAGCCTTACCCAATTGTTCCATCATAATCAATTTTTTTATTTATCTTTTTTTTTTTTTGACATAATAATAATATTATTGTTTATTAATTTTAATTGTTTATCAGGTATCAGTGGAAAATCACAAATACTTTTTGCAATTGTCTATGTAACAAGATATCTTGATTTAGTAACGACATTTGTGTCAGTCTACAATACATCAATGAAAGTTATATTTATTGGTGCTTCATTTGCAACAATTTATTTGATGTATTCAAAATTCAAAGCAACATATGATCATAATCATGATTCATTCAGGTAATTAATACTTTAA
This sequence comes from Aphidius gifuensis, assembly GCF_014905175.1. Lineage (NCBI taxonomy): Eukaryota > Metazoa > Arthropoda > Insecta > Hymenoptera > Braconidae > Aphidius > Aphidius gifuensis. The sequence continues at coordinate 30,396,387 of NC_057789.1, forward strand.
TTATAAAAATAATTATAAATTTCTAATTTAATTTGTATTTACAGAATTGAATTTCTATTGGCACCAACAGTCATATTGGCATTATTGATAAATCAAAAATTTACAGTACTTGAAGTTTTATGGACATTTAGTATTTATCTTGAATCAGTTGCTATTTTACCACAATTATTTATGGTATCTAAAACTGGAGAAGCTGAAAGTATTACAAGTCATTATTTATTTGCACTTGGTTCATACAGAGGATTGTATTTACTTAATTGGATTTATCGTTATTATGCTGAAGATCATTATGAATTAATTGCCATTGTTTCTGGTATTGTACAAACTGTCTTGTACTGTGATTTTTTTTATCTATATATTACCAAAGTACTCAAAGGCAAGAAACTTCAATTACCTGCTTAGCTACATATTTTAATTATTGATAAATATATTATTTTAATAACTTTTTTTCTCTTTTTTATATATCATTTGAAGTAATATTTAAAAATTGATAAAACATTGCAAAGAAAATTTAATAAAAAAAAAAAAAGAAGAAAAAGTTATTGTTTAAATTTTTCAATTTGTTTTGGATTTTACCAAGTTTGTCATTTTGATAATATATTTAGTAAAAACTTGTTTAATTTATATTTTTTTTTTTTTCTCTAACATTTAAATTAGATTAATTTTTAATATTAGCGCACAATGCTTAAAAAAAAATTTCCATAATCATTGATGCCTCGTTAATGTCAACCACGTAAGCGTTTTTTTTTTTTTTTATCATCCAAAGTAATTCATAAAATAATAATTTGTAAATAACGATAAATTTTTAATGGATTATCATTAAAAAAAAAAAAGATAAACAACTTGGTGGTTTTAATTATAGAAAAAAAAAATAACGTAAAAATAGCTCATTGTAAAGTTAAAATCATCAGATCAATTGGGACTCATTAAACTTGACAGCATTGATTTATTATTAACAAAAAAAAAAATCAACAAATTTCATCAATAAAAAAAGCTCGATTTTAGCTATAAACATTTATACCCAAAAAATAAACAATTTATAAGAAAAAAAAAAAAAAATGATAAAAAAGTTTAAAACAAATAATTGAGTGTTATTTTTTGTGTCTGTTTATTATTTATTTTGTTGAATTGAATGAATTATAATTATATTAATAATAAGTGAATTAATTTTAATTAATTGATAAGAATTTATGTTTAATTATTCAGGTGCATCTTGATATGACGTGCCTGGTAAGATCACTCAAATGTACCAACTCATAAATGGTCGTTGATTGACTCCAAACTTTAACAATTCCATTATCAAAACTTGAATCATCAATTTTAACAATAATTGGTACATGAAAATTCTCCAATTGTTCATTATCATTTGTTGTTATTGTTTCAATTGATTCTAGTTTTAATTTATTATTTAAATATTTTAATAGCTTTAGTTTTTCATTAAATTTATCATCATTATCAGGATTTTTTTCAATGCAAATACCAACTTTATATGGTGCTAATTTTGGATTAAATTTTAATTGAAATTTTTCATCATCATCTAGGTTTGTATATGCATCACAAATAAATGATAAACAACCCCAATCAAATGATGTTTCATGTTCAATTATTTGACATTCTGGATATGGTGCTTCAATCTGTTATAAAACAAAAAATATCAAGTTAAAAATTTAATCGAATCGCTTAAATAATTGTTTAATTACCTTTGAAAAAAATTTACGTGGTTCTTGTTGATAATTAATTGTCTCAACAAGAATTGATCCAAATGGAAAATGTGCTTTAATTTCAACAGAATCAATTGTTGTTTTAATTTTTTTAACTTCAGTTAATTTAAATCTTGATGGTTCTCTTGATAATTTTCTCCACCAAATTTTACGTTCTCTTTGTAATTTATGATATAAATTTTTACCATCAGATGAATCAGTTATTATTGTTACTTTTCCAGTTTTATGAACAAGTGATTTTGTCGGTTCAATAATATCATGATTCCATAAATTTTTTGTTTCTTCAATAACACCAATTCCCAGTGGTTTATTTATTATTCCAAATTTTTTAATGTCATTTAGTGTGTCATTGATATTATCACTTGTTCTTAAATATGTTACATTATATGCTGGCATTGTGATGCATTTATTAAACCATAATTTTTCCATATGACGACATAATAATTCACCATTAAAACCATAAATAAATTTTTTATCTAGCTTTAAAAAACTAGAACCAATGTTGTTTATAATATTTTTAATAATCATTTTTCAAATGGTATATTACCAGGTGGTGCTACAAAATAATTATCTTCACTTAATGTTGTATTTTTAAATATTTTTTTACGATAATTACCATCAGTTATACAGTCATTTCTTAAATGAAGATTTTCATTTTCTAATACACTATATAATGGACTTATTTTTTCATCAATTGTAAAATTTTTTAATTTTTCTGTAAATTTTATTGCTGATTCAAGTCTTTTTATACCAGTTTCGTTTTCGAAACCAACAAGTGATAATTTTTCTAGCTTTTTAATTATATCATTACTTACTTTTATTTCATTCAATTGTTGATTGCTGTTGTTGTCAACAATTTTTTCAGTTGCTAATATTTGTTTGTATCGAATTTGTAAATTTGAATATTTATTTAGTTTTTTTATTAATTGTAAATTATTCTTTGATGCACGTATTAAATCCATTGATGATATTTTATCAATGACGATTGTTTATTATTTATAAACAATTTTATAAACAAATCATTGACAATATTATTATTTTTCTTTTTTAACAATTTCGATGTGTGTTTAACATGAAAATTTTTGAGGTTATGTTTGCTTTATTATATTTTTGTTATTGTTATTATATTGTTGACCAGATGGAAAAGTAGAAAATTACCGATGATGAAGCAATAGCTAATTAGAAATTTAATTGAGAAGAAAATTTGAGAAAATTTTTCGATGAATTTAAATGAAAACTTGATGAATTTTTAAAAGAAATTTTAAACTCCTTTTTCGATTTTTCTTTTAGCTTAGAAAAAAAAAAATTTTAATAATTTATAATTAATTAATTAACAATCTAAAAAATAAATTGATAAAATATTTATAAACATATTTAAAATAGTTAATAAATAAAATCATATTTTCTTTTTTAAGTTTTTATTTATCATTTTTTTTTTTTTTTTCTATTTTACATCAACTAAGTTTTTTCTATCTCGATTGAGATTTTTTTATTTTAAAATAATTTATATCTATTTATTTTTTTTTTTTTGATTTTTAAAATTAGCTCATTGAAACCAAACAGGTGCTAAAAACTAGAACTATCACATGTAAATTAATAATAATTAAAAACTATTAAAAAGAAGAAAAATAAAATCATAAAAATTATAAAAAATAATCTACATCTTTGAGCTCATAACAGAGAGTAGGCAAAGTCTTAAAATTAATTTTTTTTTTTTATTTCTTATCTTGAAGAAGAAGTAGCTTGTATCATTCATTGTTTACCCTTTTTTTTTTTGTTTTTTTTTTTTTTGTTTTTTTTAAATCATCAAATAAGAACCATCACCTGGACTTAAATATTAATAGTAAAAATATAAATTATTTCACAGTATTTTCGATGTTTTTTTTTTTGTCAAGAATAAAACTAACAATCGATAAAATAATTGATAAAAATTATCTAATGATAATTATAGAATTTAAAACTAATTTTTACTTAAATTATTTCATTTGTTTAACAAATAATTATCTTTTTAATTTACAGCCTTATTTACATGTAATTATATCAAGAAGAAAATATATTTAATTAATAAATTTTTTTTTTTAATTTTTATAATTATTCATGATTATTTTAAAAATCTAAATTCATTAGATAGATATATTTATACTTTGTCATTCTAATTTTTTTTTTCTTTTTTCTTTTTTTCGATTATAAATGTTCTACATTTTTCATGTTTAATTATTATAAAATATTTTTTTATTTTAAATCTTTTAATTATTTATAAGTGCTTTGATCTTTTGATTTCTAAATATCATAATTTTAAATTTTTCCATAACTTGACTTTGTCATTTGTAAATATTTTATATATTTTTTTTTTTCATTTTATATA
>NC_057789.1:30400572-30455506 GCF_014905175.1 Aphidius gifuensis
TTTTACAAAAATGAATTGACAATTTTCGTATCCGATGATTCAATCATTCATGTCAAAAGCTTTTATTTAGAAATATAGATATTTTTTTATTTGATTTATTTTGATAATAAAAATATAAATTTTAAAAAATATTACCGAATTAAGAAGTCTCAGTATGAATGGTATTGATGGAAGAGTATTTGGAAATGGAAAATACATTTTTATATGAAATTTAACAAAAATATATGATGCAAAAATCTATAAAATCCAAGCTAAAAAAATATGCGTCCGTTCAATCGGCTGTAATATATAAGAGACTGCTACTGTATATTTATATATTTGGGGGTTTTGTTTTATATATTCACAAATTTTCATAATTTTTCAGCTTCGCGTTTGTTGTTAAATAAATAAATTAGAAAACTAGAAAAATATAGGCGTCTGTTCCACTGGCTATACCCGATCCAAGCCATAGAACAATGAGACAGAGAGATATTAAATAATGAAAAATATGACTCAAAATGTCAAATAAGAATGAATAAAATGACGAGTAAATTTACTTGTTATTATTTTTAGTAGTCTATAAAAAAAATATATAAATATATGGCTACATATATATTCTCAAGAATTTAACCTTTTAACTAGTCAGAGGCGTTTATTTTTTCAGCATCAATAATATTTTCTCTTCTATTTATTTTTTCTACCTATTTAATCATTGATTTATAAATAAATAAAAAAATCATAATAAATAATAATTTTATTATTAAAAAATAGAAAATAAAATTTTAAAAAATATGAAAATAAAATTTTAGAAATCATTTAAATAAATTAGAAATTCAAAAAAAAAAAAAAAATTCATAAATATCGTTTTATAAATGCTTTTTTTTTTTTGTTAACTTATACGCTTACATCATGACGTTATAGCGGTAAAACTAGTGTAATATATAAATATTATTTTATATGAGTCATTTCAATTCAATATGAGAAAAAAAAAAAAAAAATTACACACGCGATAACACGATACTTTTAACACAAGTAATAAAAATTTTACGATGTAATAAGCTAACACTTTTCAAAAGATGAAAAAAAAAAATAAAATATATATATCTGACTTATAGTCTATTTGAAATGTCTAATATATATATTTATTTTTTTTTTATAAAAGATTGCATACTTTCCACCCCATGCACATGTATTTTTGTTGCAATTTTTTTTTATCACCAAAAGTTATCCTTTGATTTAAAACTTACAGAGTGAAAAAAAAAAAAAAAAAAATTAAAAAATTACATTTTAAAATTTACTTTTGATGTGCACGTCTTGAATCAAGTTCCTTTTTTAAATTAAAAGAGAAATTTTTTTTCCGCATTCTTTGATGCAGTGGTAACCATTTGACTTTCTTTCTAATAATCAAGTTTATTATGAAGAAAAAAAAAGTTAAAAAAAAAAAAAACCACAATAAAAAATAAACCTACAACTATTCTCATATTATATTTGTGCCTGTATAGTATTACTATTTTTTTTTCTTTTAGTTTAACCAGAATGAGTATATTTTTGTGGATATAAGGACGAGTAATTCTGTATGTGGTTTGGACGCATTTTAGCAGTAAAAATGAAAAACATTTCTCACGATATATCCTTAGGCCAAAAACATTATACATTATATATATATTCACATGTAATATATACATAAAGAGTAAATAAAGAAGAAGAAAAAGAAGAGAGGGAACAATTTTATGTGGTGATTTTGTGTGTTCACCGCAGTCAGACTTCTTGTCTAACCCATGTAAAGCCCCAGAATAAATATCGGGCAATTGCGCAAAGAGTAAATCAGCTGGGGCGTGTTAAGTTCCAACGGAGAATGGGCACTCTCGTTACATTACGCGTTGTATATAAGGATATCACTTGAATATAACACCGTGACCTGGTGAGCGTTTATGTTTAATATCAACATCTAGCCTCAATCCTATCACAAATCCCTTGTGCCAATCTGACAATAGCGAAAACCAATCTACAAGCTTAATACAAAATATATTGTATGCACAGAAATAAATTTTAATCTTTTTTTTTTCTGTAATAGGCTCAATGTATTTGCACTTGATGCTTTTCTTTTTTTTTTTTATTTCTTTTTGCATGTCAATTGTAAATTAAAATTGATCCATCCGGATTATTGCCGATCTATATTTATATGATGGTTATTTTTACATTGGCGTGAGAAACAACTCATTATTTTCACTTTCAGTTTACTCGTGCTTTTATTTTTTATAATTCTATATATTTTATTTATTTTAATTTTTATTTGACTATTGGTTACTTATTCATTTTTTTATTTTTTTTTTATAGGTATAATCAAAATACACAATGGACATTAAGTATCTATCGAGTGGGTGTAAAATTATCAAGTTTATTGAATAAAATTATATTGACAGAAAAAATTTATTTGTTTATGATAATTTTTTAGTTGAGTTTTGTTATTGTTTTTTTTTTTTTTTTTTTTGAATGTTATGATTGTTTATTTATTTATCTATTTAGTTATTTATATTTTGTGTTGTGGTAAATATAAAAAAAAATCAATTGGAAGAAAAATATATTTCATATAACAATTGATTTTTTTTTGTCATCTGTTATTAAATCTTGGATTTATTTAATAAAAAAAAAAAAAAATTATAAGAAAATAGAGTTTATGTTTACCTGGTTTGGAGGTGACATTTTCAGGTATCAGAATGAAACACAATGAAGAAAAAAATATCCAGCCAATAGTCGAAGAAACCTGTGAAAAAAAAAAACAAACATTAGCTTGATAAATAAATTTATTTATAAATAAATTGTTTCAGTTGAAGATGTTTTTCATATTTTTGTAGTTTAATAATACCAATTGAAACAAATCACAACGTTTTTTCCTATTTATTATAAAAAATTTTGAATTTAATTTATGTTATATTATCATCAATATTAATTTTAATATTTACGTAATTGTATTTGTCAGAAAAATTTAATTACAATTTATTAATATACAAATTGAGAATACAAATGAATTGTATAATATTGTTATATTAGTTACACTTGAATAAGCTTCGTTTGTTCACTCGGTTAAATGACAATTTCATCGCAATATTTAATTTTTATATTAAATTCAAATGAATCATACGTAACAGTTATATATAGTCAATTAATTTACTTAATTAATATAGCGTAAAATTATTATTTACTTTTTTTTTTATGAAAAAATAATGGCGGGTTCGTCAATGCCAGATTGCCAGTACTGCGTCAGATCAAAGCAGAGGGTTTACCACGATCACAATTGAATTTTAATTAATAATCTGTTAAACTATTTATACAGTTCATTTTTTAAAAATTGTTTCTATTTTTATTCTTGAATATCATTGATCAACCAATTAAAATTATATATTGGTATTTATTTATGAAGATGTTTTTGATAGGTAATTAAGTCTTATTAAAATTTGAAAAGTCTTAATTGAAAAAAATAAAAACCCTGTCAACTGCAGTATGACAAGAAACAGTTTTAATTTTAAACGTGAAAATTACATGTCTCGATTATTTTTTTTCTATGTATTTTATTAAAAATAATCAATTTATTGATAAAAATATATTTTCAATTTTAAAATACATTTTCTCTAATGAGTAATTTAATATTGAATTGAAATTTACTTTTTTGACAATTTAAATAATTTATTTATTTTTTTTTCATTTATATAACTTATAAAAAATATATAAAAAACTTTGAAAGAATGTTGCATAATTTATGACGTTTCTGAATTAGCAATTCATATGTTTTTTTTTTCTTAAATTCAATAATGTGTTTATTTAAACTTTGAGAATAATAATTTAAGTATCAGGCCATCTTTTTGTTGTTTCTAAGTTTAAAATTAGAACAAGTTTCTTTTTTTTTTTCTTCAATTTTTTATTTTATATATACTCTCTAGTAAAACAGTCTCGATGACAAAACTCATGAGAATTTTTATTGTATTGTAAAGTTACCAAAAAAGAAAGTTTTTCTTGTTTTCATCGAATCAGTATTGTTGTAATTTAAAAAACCACAAGACCAGCCCCGCAGGGGATTTCCCATTTGCTCATTTTTATTTATTTTTTTTTTTTGGGTCATTCAAAATTGAGCTTGATAAAAACATTGGCTATAGTGAGGCTGACCGTAAATATATATTTTTTAAGTCAAAGTAATTCTCTTTCAAGTACTTGAAAGAGAAAAAAAAAAAGAAATAAAAAAAAAGGGCAATATTATTCACTAGTGCAAAAGTTTTGATGTCATTTATTCATATAAAAACTCCAGTGATAATTTTATTCATATAATAATGATAAAAATAATAATAGTAAAATCTTCAAGGTGAATAAAAATTTCCGGATGACAGAAAACAATGTTATCAACCTGGTGAATCTCCGGTGTGCCGCTTAAACCACAAAGGGTTTCTCACCTTAGATGCGCGTGTACGCGCACAGTCTAAACATATCCCTCTGCTATTTTTTATAATATTTTTTTCAAGTATTTCTTTTGCTCAAATTTCTCAATTAAGATATAATTTATTAATGGAATATATATATTTTTTTCGTTCATATATGAATATGAAAGAAAAAATAAAATCTTCAACTCATATAAGTAAATATATATTTATGATATGTCTCAGATAAAAATGTTATAATAATGATAATAATTATTTATAAATTTATATATCAATTCTTGATTTATTATTAATTTTCATGGTATATATTTTCAATATTTAAATCAATTTTTGTGTGACAAATAAATGTCACAGATTTGATCAATAAATATTAGTAATGAATTTATGAACTCGTTGAGTTTAGGTTCCGGTTGGTTATATGAGTTAGTTCATACTCATTTTGATTTTATTTTTATAGAATCAACATTCATTGAAGTTTAAAAAAATTATTCTTTTTTAAAATGTATTCTGACAATTCAGTGACTATTGATTTTACTATCGGTCTGAACAAATCAACTAATTTGAAAAAAAATAAAATTGCTGATATTTCTTTTGAACCTTCAAGTCGAAAAAAAACAAAAATATCGAATAATAATTTTCAAATATTTTCTATAACCAATGAAGAATTGAATTCAAAAGCAAGAGTGAGTATTATTTTAATTTTTAAAATAATTTTATAAGAATTGATAATAAAAAAAATATAACAGGATTCAGAAAGTTTTCACAATTCAATGAAGCCAACTATAAAATTTATTCAATTATTTGGAATTTTTCCGTTATCAGGAATTGATAATAAAAGCACAGAAATATTTAAATTTAAATTATTTAAATTACTCTATGGTATTATAGTTTTAATGATTTTGTGCATTTCATTTATGAAAAATTGTATTGCTCTGATAATGAGTGTAATTAAAATTAAAAATTGCATGTACAAACCAAGAGGTATAAATAAAATTTAAATTTTTCATCTGATAATTTTTTAAAATGACATATTTATTACTGTATAAATTGTGTAAAATTATAGGAGGAATAGCTGGTGAATCTTTATTAACAATATACAGTGGAATCACGATTTTTCATTTTTTATTTTTTTATTTATTGCCAAAAAAGTGGAGTGAGGTTCACCGAGAATGGTCAAAAATGGAAATTATATTTAATGAGTAAATAATAAACTTTATTTGAATATTAAAAATCATTATAGTTTAATATTATTTTCAAAATTTATTTTAGTTTTTATAAAAGTTATCCTAGAACTTGGTGGAAAATAAATACAGTTTCATCTATCATGCTGTTCATGAGTATTGTCAAACAAACTGTGAATATTTTGTGGGTACTGAATATACAGATTAAACCGAATGCTTGTAATTTATTTGGAGAATCATTTCCAATTGGAAATACCACAAAAAATGATGTTTATATCATTGAAAAACGTAAGACTTAATTGTAATAAAAATATGACAATTATATTTCAAATTAATATTTGTATTTTGTGTTAACAGTTTTTTATAAATTTGGAGATAAAATTATATTTTTCTCATACATATATAATTTATTTATCAGTAATTTTTCTGATCTATTTATTATTTTGGTTTGTAAATTTATATAATTAATAAATAAATTATTAAATAGATTTTCAAGTTAATTCAAAAGTTCAAATTATTTTAGGTTTCAATTGGGCTAGCAGAAAGATATAAATTTTTGAATAAAATAGCAACAAATTTGATTAAATCTAACAACTATGAAAACTGTTGGAAACAACTCAGAATTAGCTACATTATTTTGAGTAAATTAGTAAAATTAATAGACAATATAATTTCTCCACTTATATTTATATCATGTGTACATCATTATTTTTATATTTGTCTTATGATACATAATCTACTGTAAGTTATAATTTCGTGTGTAAATTTTGTTTAAATGGACTTGGATAATTACTTAAAAATTGGTTAATTACTTTTTACATTATTTTAGACACTATGACGATTTTATGACTCTTCATCCGCTATTTTCATTATTTTTTGCGTTTGTAAAGATGTTTGCAGTTATGATATCAATTGCTCAAATTCATGATCATAGTAAAGTTATTCTTCCACTGATTTATCAATGTGATATGTCAAAATTTACCATTGACGTTTGTACTTATTTTTCTAAGAATATTATCTTTGATATTAATTTTTTATTAAACAATGCAATATTTGTAATTTTCTACAGACACAACGACTACAATGGCAAATGTCAAATGATGAAATTGCACTCACAGGAATGAGCTTTTTTTCAATAACACGTCGCTTCATTTTAACTGTAAGTTTCAATTTTTTAATAAAAATCATTATTGTTTATTTATTTGATTATAAAATTTGTATAAATTGCATGTAATTTTTTTCATACAGATCGTGAGCACTATTGTAACAGGTGAAATTATTTTACTGCGATGGGGCCATACAGTTTAGGTGAATGTTAAATATTAAATACACAAAAACAAATAATAATTAATATTAAAATATTCATTGTATTCAATAACAAAAAAAAAATGTTCTAATAAATACAAAAAAAATATGAAAATAAAAACTACTCCAACTAAATTAAATCGTATTTAAATTGCTAATATATTTTTTTTTTAAATAAAATTTAATTATAATTATATTAGTCATATTCATTGTTTATTTTTAATGCAATAAAAAAAAAAATCTAAATTAGTTTTATCTGTTTAATAATTGTTGTATGTGTTCGAACATTTTTGTTCAAGTTTCGAGCCTACATTGCCATTGAATATTGTGATATAATTATTCATCCAATTTTTAAATATATAAAGTCATTATATACAGTGTCACAAATTAAAAAAAATATATAAACAAACGATAAATAACAGCTTGAAAAAAAAATCATATACACAGACCGGACGTGAATTTAATAAAATCGTTTGCTTGAGCTCTGTGTTTGCTCCTGTTCTTCGACATGAACTGAAGAATTTATTGCAATTCCAATTTAAACAAGACAAGACGACACAACCCAGGTGCATACCACTAGACTCATCGTTATTTATCGTGGAGACACACTTGTCGTAAATTTTTATATATACACTACAAGTTGATCGTTAATCGATATCTAATTTTTACCGATTTTTATCATTGACTCTTGACTATTTTATTTTTTACTTAATATTTTTTTATATATTTGCATCAAGGTGATATTTAAAATAAATAGGACGAGTTCGTATAGATAACTATTTAAATACTCGAGGTCTTTTTTTTTTTTTTTTTTTTTATTTCAATGAAAAATTAAAATGATGATAAAAAAAGAAAAAAAAAATATCGTTGCATATTGAAATAAGGTGAAAAGTATTTTTAAATTGTTAAGCAACTTAAAACTTTCATATTAAAAATATAAATATTAATATATTTTATAATTTTAGATAATGACAGATGTTCGTTGTATAAAAAAAAATTTATTTAAATATTTATTCATTGACATATATCAGATGAAAAAATAAAATAAAATTGAAATTAAGAAATTGAAATATATATTTGTTTTAAAATGAAATGTATATTTGTTAAAAAAATTAAAAGTTCATGAAAATGTTGAATGACATGTCGCGTGCCAAGCAGCAAAATCAAATGTTGATATAAAAATAAACATTTAAATAAATGAAAAAAAAAAAAAAAAACGGGTCATGCCAGTCACAGATGAAAGTCTCAGTGCTCCCGGCGTCACGAAGGGAAACAACTGCACTTATAATATATAAATTATTTTTTTCTTCAACTTGATGCCATGTTCAAGTTAGGATAAAAGTATATGTACATTGCGCGGGTGGGCGGTTTGAGTATAAAAGTAATAAAATTGATAATAAAAAAAAAAAAAATATATATATATTTATGAATCTAAAGTCAATACTCTATATATATTACAACAAAGTGATCTGTGCGGATCAGACTGTGGGTGCACCTAACGGGTGAAAATTATTTTTTTATACATTTATTGTGACCCCATGTGACCCCTATATATATACACCTAGACACGCCTTGGGAGAAATGGCCTATAAAAAGTCAAATGTTCACATAACTTTCTAACTAATTCCATACTTGGTCATTTTGTAATATAAATTTACTTAAAACTTTTAATGTTCATTAAATAATTACAAAATTATCATGCTGTCAAATTTCTATTAAATAAAATAAATCACTATTGTTTTACTAATTTTTATTATTAATAATTTTAAAATATTGAAAAAATAAAATAAATTTTTTTTATTTTTTTAAATTTCTATTCAATTTATTTATTATTATTAATTTTCAAATTAAAAGTTTTTCTTTATATTACTATAAATGGCAATTTTTTATTTTTATAAAAATTTGTTTGAATAAAAATAAAAAATTATTTGCTAATTTAAAATTACAAATAACTTTTTAAAATGAAACCTTGAAAAAATAATAACTCGTTTATTATTATTATTTATTATTGTATTTTGTTTATTTATATATTGAATAAAAAATACATGATTATGAAAAAAATTATACACGATGCGCTGTGTATTTTTAAAATAAGTGATCTTGACACTGAATGTTCGCACGATCTTGAGTAGGATTAGAGATCCGACTGTGTGGGTATGGATTTATCGGACTCACGCAACTATTTCTTGAGAATCGTTGAAGTATTAACTTTCAACTACATGCATTCATAATAGAGTGCATCAATATAATAAAAAAAAAAACAAAAAGAATTTATTAGTGTCGAGTAGTATTGCTTTACGAAACATCATAGAAATATATTTATACGTGTATGTAAAATCAAGCTACCATATTTATAATGACCCTTGTTCATTGAGTACATAATATATCAACATATCAAATCTTGAAAAGTAAATATTCTCAACATTTAAAAGCTTACGTAATTTATCTTTAAATAAGTAACTTCTTTAAAATTACAATTTATATTTATTTATTCAATATATTATTTTTAAATAAAAAAAAAATTTTAGTGCATGCAATAATATTCACCATTAAAAATCATATGATAAAAATAATCTGATCAAGATAAATTTAATACAACAATGAACTTTTAATGAGAAAAATAAATGCTAAAATGTAGAATTTTTCCGCAAAGTTTATTTATTAATTTGAAATATTTTTCCAAACTTCCTGTCACATAGATGAACGATGAAAAAAAATATATTTCAAGTGTTTTTATCACTCAAGTATATTATGTGATTCTCGTTGAAATATATACAACAATATAAATTTATATTATTTATTTATACAAAAGTCAAAACCACAATAGCAAATTACTTTTATATACAATCTGTATTATTAATCTTGAAAATATGTTCACGTCTTTTGCGAGTACACCAATGTTTGTTATCTAAGTCGGAAGCAAATATGTAGGTGGAGGGAGAGGAGGGATTCTCGAGATATAAATACATTTTTATATTTTATTTTTACCTAAATAAATTTTTTTTTTTGCTTTTTTATTTCATCCAGATTGTTTGGAGTGCTTAAGAAATAAAATAACAGTAGCTGGATTACATGTCTGGGAAAAATTATTGTGATAATGGAATATAAAAAAAAAAACAAACAAAAAAGATCTATATACTTGGTCTATATTACATATTTTTCTTTGTCCTTAATATATAACTTAAAAAAAAAAAATGAAAACAAAAAACATCCAAGAAAACCAAGGATTTTTTTTTTTTTTTTTGGAGTGTAATATATAAACTACGTGTTTAAATTTTGATTTAATAGTTGGCTCAGTTTAATCGCGATAAAAATATATATTTATATTTCACTTTTAAATAATTATTATAAATGTCTGGCTTATATTTATCAATTAACGGTATGATATTGTCTATGCTGACTAACGGACAGGTCACATATAGAGAGAGACGTATGGCCTGGTCTCAGTATATGTTGTTATACATTACGGTTTTTTTCCCACAAACGTGAACGACAGACTAGTCACAACACAGCGTCCGGTACACACAATTATGCAACATTGTGTGTACAGTGCATCGCACTAAGGCAAGTGCAATATGCTGTTTTATAGTTTAAGCGTGACCAACCGAGTAATTGAAAGAGAAAACAAAAATTAAAAATAAAAAAAAAAAAACAAAACTAAGAGGCGCCATTGATATTATGTTGATGTAAATGTGTATATATTTATTTATTCTCAACTTGACATTGTATAGATTTTTATTTTATTTTACTGAGTTTATACTGAGTTTATATTTGCGTAAAATACATAAATTTAATTTTAAAAATATATTTTATAAATAATATATAAACTTGAACTTGCGTACAATGTACACCTGTATTTATTTCAAGTCAAAATAATATTTTACTGTTTAAGTTAATATTATTTTGACTGCAAATAAAATTAATTAAATAATATTAATTTAAAAAAAAAAAATTATAAATACTTTTAATAATAAATATAATAAATGATAGTTAATAAGATGATTATAGTCACATGATTTAAGGCATAATATAATCTATGATTTATTGTATTGAATTGCTATCGACACTGTTCCAACTGGCCTCTGGTACATTTATAAGCCATGTTTAATCACATTGCATCAGGATTGTCATTGGTACATCGTTTCTAATTTGATAGCGATCGGCAATAATTTTCAAACATCAAATTAACCCTGAGGAATAGCTTCTCAAGCATATCAAAAATAAAAAAAATGAATTTAAGAAACCAATTCATAATCACATATCGATAGTTATACTGTCACCTGGAATATCTTGTTATACTACGTGCTCACAACCCCCCGGTGTCACACACAAAATGTGTCTTTTTATTTTTTGATTAAAAAATAAAAAAAAAGAGTTTGGATATATTACATTAACAATTATTTATTGCTCATTATAATGCGGCTATATTTAATAGGTATATATTAAAAAAAAAAATTTATATATACAGTATATAATATCTGTTTTTTATTTATTTAATTTTATTTTGTATGCGTGAATGCGTGTGTATGGTCAACAAGAGCCAATCGTGAAATCGGCAGCGGAGTATATTGCGATCAAAAGATATCGATAAGATCCACAAGCAACCTACAAACAACGCCCACATCTTGTGGTGTATATGTGTTGACTTGTTCAATATACATATGCATTTTATATACGCATGTACTTGTTGTTTTTCATGTTACCGCATTTATATTGGCATAGACAAGAACAAGAAAATGTTGGAAAAGATGTACGTTGTTGCGGTTAATGTGGATAACATACATGAAAACATGACATTTTGAATTTTTCACATGTGCAAAATATATATAAAAAATAGACAGAATGGACACTGTTGCTGTTGTGTTGAAATTGTTTAATATGTGTTGAAGCTATATAATCGTGAAAGTTAAATTATTATTTTTTTTTTTTTTTTTTATAAGTGAATTAAGTCAATGTGCGGTCAGCCACTGGCTTGTCTTACAGGTGTTGAACAACAAACTGATTTTATCCAGATATATATCAACGTGAAAAAAAATTCATTCTCAAATATAATTGATGGATATGTTTTTAAAGAAATATTTTTGTAAAAAAGACAGACCAATATGATAGTTTTTTAAAAAAACTTTTAGAGCGAACAAGAATAAAAATCCAACAAATAAACTTGAATAAAAAGAAAAAAAAAAAAAAACAAAGAAAAAACAAACAAACAAACAAACAAAAATAAATATAAGAAAAAAAATAAATAAAAGACAAAAATAAGATTAATGTTCAGAGTCCGGTGTCGGGTCATTCGAGCATGCGCACTTTTGTAAAAAAAAGAAATTTCAAAAAGATGCGAAATGAAAAAAGAAAAAATAATATATACCCCGATAGCCAGCGGCGTACACTTTGCGTTCACGTTGAGGTCACGCCGTGCATGCACTATCGTGCCTTCATAGTGTATGCAGAGTGTATTCGTAAAATGTACGGCAGATGGAGCAGACACCATGCAAGCCATACGAGCTGCATTAGTGGATCACGTAGTGCCTTGACCGTGTACTTCCTTCGCGAAGTAAAAATTTAGATAAAACATTGGAAAATGTTTTGGTTTGATTAATTCCTGACCGATTTACCAAAATTATTTTATTATTCTATTTTGGCAAATGTCTATGGAAATAATGTAAATTTGCAAAAAAATTTTTTTTCGATTTTATTATTTGCCGATAGCATTTAAATTAATTCGTAGACTAGATAATTTTTACAGCATTATTTTCTAGTTTAAAAAAAAATTATTAAGTCACATGTTTGTAAAAGTAATCTGAGCTACGAATTAATTTATATGGAAACATTCTTTCCTAAGATACATTTGCCATAATGAATTAATAAAAATTATTTGCCACTCTAGATTATTTTTACAGCCATTTGACCAAATAATGTTCTTTTGAACTAGAAAATAATGCTGTAAAAATATTCTAGTCTACGAAGTAATTTATTTGGCAATTCCTTAGCTACATCATTTTCTTAGCTTCTGCTTTTCCTTGGGATTTTTGTTGTTAAAAAATAAATTTACATGTATTTTATTTATAAAAAAAAATAAAAAAGGTCCAAGGAAAAGCAGTAGCTAAGGAATTAATGTGACTAAGGAATTATTTCCTTGAAATATAATTCTTTATAACATCAGTTCATTTTACACAGTTTCCTTGGACCTTTTTTATTTTTTTTTATGAATAAAATACATGTAAATTTATTTTTTAAAATTAAAAAGGTCCAAGAAAAAGCAGTAGCTAAGGAATTAATGTGACTAAGGAATTAATGTGACTAAGGAATTAATGTTGCCAAAGAATTATATTTCAAGGAAATAATTCATTAGTCACATTAATTCCTTAGCTACATCTTTTCCTTAGCCACTGCTTTTCCTTGGACATTTGTATTATTAAAAAATAAATTCACATGTATTTTATTTATAAAAAAAAAATTAAAAAGGTCCAAGAAAAAGCAGTAGCTAAGGAAAAGATGTAGCTGAGGAATTAATGTGACCAAAGAATTATGTTTCAAGCAAATAATTCCTTAGTCACCTTAATTCCTTAGCTACTGCTTTTCCTTGGACATTTGTATTTTTAAAAAATAAATTTACATATATTTTATTTATAAAATAAGTAAAAAATGTCCAAGGAAAAGCAGTAGCTAAGAAAAAGATGTAGCTAAGGAATTGAGGTTGCCAAAGAATTATGTTTCAAGGAGATAATTCCTTAGTCACATTAATTCCTTAGCTACTGCTTTTCCTTGGACATTTGTATTTTTAAAAAATAAATTTACATATATTTTATTTATAAAATAAGTAAAAAATGTCCAAGGAAAAGCAGTAGCTAAGGAAAAGATGGAGCTAAGGAAAAGATGAAGCTAAGGAAAAGATGTAGCTAAGGAATTGATGTGACTAAGGAATTATTTCCTTAAAACATAATTCTTTGGTCACCTTAATTCCTTAGCTACTGCTTTTCCTTGGACATTTGTATTTTTAAAAAATAAATTTACATGTATTTTATTTATAAAATAAATAAAAAATGTCCAAGGAAAAGATGTAGCTAAGGAAAAGCAGTAGCTAAGGAAAAGATGAAGCTAAGGAAAAGATGTAGCTAAGGAATTGATGTGACTAAGGAATTATTTCCTTAAAACATAATTTTTGTCATTTTAATTCCTATTACTGCTTTTCCTTGGACATTTGTATTTTAAAAAAATAAATTTACATGTATTTTATTTATAAAATAAATAAAAAATGTCCAAGGAAAAGATGTAGCTAAGGAAAAGCAGTAGCTAAGGAAAAGATGGAGCTAAGGAAAAGATGGAGCTAAGGAAAAGATGTAGCTAAGGAATTGATGTGACTAAGGAATTATTTCCTTGAAACATAATTTTTTGGCAACATTAATTCCTTAGTCACATCTTTTCCTTAGCTACTGCTTTTCCTTGGTCATTTTAATTTATTAAATAGATAAAATACATGTAAATTTATTTTTTAAAAATACAAATGTCCAAGGAAAAGCAGTAGCTAAGGAATTAAGGTGACCAAAGAATTATGTTTTAAGGATATAATTCCTTAGTCACATTAATTCCTTAGCTACATCTTTTCCTTAGCTACTGCTTTTTCTTGGACATTTGTATTTTAAAAAAATAAATTTACATGTATTTTATTTATAAAATAAATAAAAAATGTCCAAGGAAAAGATGTAGCTAAGGAAAAGATGTAGCTAAGGAAAAGATGTAGCTAAGGAAAAGATGGAGCTAAGGAAAAGATGTAGCTAAGGAATTGATGTGACTAAGGATTAATTTCCTTGAAACATAATTTTTTGGCAACATTCCTTGGTCATTTTTATTTATTAAATAGATAAAATACATGTAAATTTATTTTTTAAAAATACAAATGTTCAAGGAAAAGCAGTAGCTAAGGAATTAAGGTGGACAAAGAATTATGTTTTAAGGAAATAATTCCTTAGTCACATTAATTCCTTAGCTACATCTTTTCCTTAGCTACTGCTTTTCGTTGGACATTTGTATTTTTAAAAACTAAATTTACATGTATTTTATCTATTTAATAAATTAAAATGACCAAGGAAAAGCAGTAGCTAAGGAAAAGATGTAGCTAAGGAAAAGATGTGACTAAGGAATTAATGTTGCCAAAGAATTATATTTCATGAAATATCATTAGTTCATTAATTCTATAATATCTTTCTACTGCTTTTCCTTGGACATTTTTTATTTATTTTATAAATAAAATACATGTAAGTTTATTTTTTAAAAATACAATCGTCCAAGGAAAAGCAGTAGCTAAGGAAAAGATGTAGCTAAGGAATTAAGGTGACTAAGGAATTAATGTTGCCAAAGAATTATATTTTAAGGAAATAATTCATTAGTCACATTAATTTATTACATCTTTTTTCTATTGTGCTTTTCCTGACATTTTTTATTTATTTTATAAATAAAATACATGTAAGTTTATTTTTAAAATACAATCGTCCAAGGAAAAGCAGTAGCTAGGAAAAGATGTAGCTAAGGAATTAAGGTGACTAGGAATTAATGTTGCCAAAGAATTATATTTTTAAGGAAATAATCATTAGTCACATAATTTAGCTACATTTTGCTACTGCTTTTCCTTGGACATTTTTTATTTATTTTATAAATAAAATACATGTAAGTTTATTTTTTAAAAATACAATCGTCCAAGGAAAAGCAGTAGCTAAGGAAAAGATGTAGCTAAGGAATTAATGTGACTAAGGAATTAATGTTGCCAAAGAATTATATTTTAAGGAAATAATTCATTAGTCACCTTAATTCCTCAGCTACATCTTTTCCTTAGCTACTGCTTTTCCTTGGACATTTTTAATTTTTTTTTTATAAATAAAATACATGTAGAATTATTTTTTAATAATAAAAATGTCCAAGGAAAAGCAGTATAGAATAGATAAGATGAATGACTTTTGTCACGCACACATGTTTACCACCAGACTTCCGAGAAATTAGCAAAAAAAATGCAAAATTTACAAATTATTTTTCTCCGTGCAGTCATTCGCCATAATTATTTTAATTTATTATAACAAATATTAAATATATTTCCTATAAGAAATTAAAATAATTTTGGCAAATCATCTAAGAATTAAATACAATATTTTTTATTTAGTTTTATCATTACTTCAGACATTTGACTAAAGTATTTTAATGTAAAAGCGGATCAAAAAAATAAGTCAAGATCAAAAAACTTAATCTGCGCATGTAAACAATCTTACCGCCAAAAAGCATCTCACCGGACGGGTGAGGTAAGGAAATTGGTATTTGCAAGAGAGAGACACGCCTAAAAAAAATGAAACAGTGCTAGTCAACGTCAAAAAAACCTATCCGTTGAACAGTTGTGTCAACGCAGTCGTCAAATGAGTCTGTGGATATTTAGTGCAGTTTATAAATTCGAGACGTTCAGAAGAAGAATAAAATAACTTTATTTTAATGTTATTAAATAATGTTTTTTAATGTTATTAAATAATTTTTTTTTAAATAAAACAGTGTCATTGTAGTGTTTATGAAAAAAAGAAAAAAAAAAATTTATCAAGGTTGTGTGCATTAAAAAAAAAAGAAAAAAGATCACATTGTCAAGGTGGGGTTCATAAAAAAAAAAGAACAAATAAATACGTCGTCACAGTGGCGTTTGTAATTATAAAAAAGAACAAAAAAATACGTCAAGTGGGTGTTTAAAAAAAAAGAAAAAAACAAAAAAATACGTTTTCACAGTGGTGTTTATTAAAAAAAAAGAACAAAAAAAATACGTCAAGGTGGTGTTTATAGAAAAAAGAAAAAACCTTATTGTTAACGTTGTCGACGAGTCTGTCAATAATTTCATCAATACAAAAAACAGGTTATTTTTTTAAATTACTTCTCTACAAATTTTAAGTCATATATCGTTCTTTTTTCATTTTATAGTTGCTTACTATATTGCATATGGATTAACTTTATTGATAAACTAAGATTTCTTTTATTGTATCTCTTTGTCGCTCGGGTTTTCATTATTATTATTATTATGACTCTTGCAAGTTGAATTCATAAAGAAAACAAGTTAAGTGTCGTTCAATTTTTCTATACAGTTATTTACACAGCAAAAAGAAATTAACCAATGTTAAATTTATATCAGTAAAAGAGAATTACAATTTTCAAATTCAAATATAATAACTCAAGAGATATACAATTACATCAAAAAATGTTATTTTAATTGAAATTTAAATATAGTAAAAATAAGTTAATGTCAATATTAAATTAATCAAATATAATCTTATTATCACTCATTCATACTCAAATTAGTGAAAATTTTTTTTTATTATTATTTATTTTAATAAATGCAATTCAATTAATTATTATATATTTTTGATTTTCGATCAAGTCAGTCCTACAAACTAAAAAGTAATAATAAAATAGAAAAAAAAATTTCAATTCAATGTTTGAATTTACAGAAAAAAATAAATAAAAAATGTTTAAAATTGCTTGAACTTCAGTAGGGTCTTGCCTCCATTTTCAAAGGCGAGCACTCTTACGGATTTTTCCCATCAAATAATAAAAAAGATATAAAATTTAGCATAAAGGCTGGTATTAATTCTTACTAAAAAATAAATTTTCAAACTGAAATGTCTAATTTCTTCGGATACGTTGCGCATACCTCGTGACTATCCCTTCTTTTTCATTTTTTTTCCATGCATATATGTTTGTTATGCAACCACATGTGTTGGTTATTCTACCATTGATGGTATAGCTATTCCAATACATAATTCTCTAATAAAAACCATCAATTTTTTTCTTCCATTTAACAAATCATTTTATTTTATACTTCAAAATTTTGATATTTTTTTTTTCGATATTTTAAATCTTTCGATTATTGAAGGCATGATAAATAAATAGCTAATAAAAAATTGAGCCTTTTCCAGGACATAATAAATCGTAGATTGATGCTTTATTTTTTTCATTATATTATAATAATATTTTGGTTTATTCCATTATCAATGTTATTATTATTATTGGTTTTTTAGTTCAAAAATATGTATATCCGTTTAAACCAGATTTTTTTATAAATAGGTTTTATACACGTGTGCACGATGCTTTCTAATAAAAAGCGAAAAGCTGATTTCCCATCAAACAGAGAGCTTCAACGCCAAGTAGTTGCTAGAATAGGACATACTGATGATTCTGCTGAGACGAGTAACCAGAATTCGAATAGTCCAGATATGTTTGATGACAGTAATGTTTCTGAAAGCTATACACCTGTTGACCAGTTATCTTCTAACCCAGGCAGTGATGATGACTCGATTGAATCAGACACAAGCGACGATAGTATTGATCAAATACTAGATTTCAAAACGCAATTAACCGGTGCTTTCTTACGTACTGATATGAACCATGTTCAAATCAACGCTGTTCTTAAAGTTCTTCGCACTCATCCATGTCATTCTACTCTGCCAAAAGATGCTAGAACAGTTTTAAAAACTTCACGAATCCCATGTAAAATATTAAATGTAGCTGGGGGGGAGTACATTGATTTAGATTTCGAAACTGGCGTCCGCTCTATTCTTCAAGGTACTCCAAAAGAGTTGATTCCTTCTTTGTTACAGATTGATTTTAGTACAGATGGAGCTACGTTAGACAAACAAAATAAAAATTCTATATGGCCAATTCAAATAAGAGTTGCAAACATCCGTCGATGTAAGCCTGAAATTGTAGCGATTTGGAAAGGCCAATCAAAGCCAAATAGTGCTGAAGAATTTTTTAAAAGATTTATCGATCAAGTTCTTATTACTTTAAATAATGGTGGCATATTATTCCTAGGTAAAAAAAGAGAAATAATAATACGATGTTTTATCGCTGATGCACCTGGGCGAGCTTTCGCATTGAATCATCTGGCTCACAACAGCGAGTATCCATGCATTAGGTGTTGGATTCAAGGGAAATCTGTTCGACAAGGTGTGATAGTATTTACAAAACTTTATTCTAGAGCCCGAGAAATGAACGAGTTATCGTATTCAGAAGGAGGCAGACATAGCAAGGGTGAATGTCCATTGCTTCGTTTAGGAATTGATCCAACAAAGCAAGTTCCTTTTGAATATCAGCATCTTTTTTGTCATGGCTGCACAGGAAAATTATTAAAAGCTATTGTAGATGGAAAATATAATCTTCAAAAACTTAAGCCTTCAGCTATTAGAAAAGTTAACAAACGTTTGAATACTATTAAAGAGTATTGTCCTGTTGAATATGCAAGAAACCCTATCGACATCAATAAGCATGGAACTTTCAAGGATACTGAGCATCGTCAAATCCTGGCTTATACTGGTCCAGTAATTTTCAAAGGTATCATTCATGATGATGCTTATACAAATTTTCTTCTTTTGCATATTGGCACTCGTATTTGTATGAGTCCAAATTCTACTGATGATTCACTTTTTCAAGCAGAAGAGGTTTTTAAAACGTTTTGGAGTACTGCTAAGACAATATATGGTCAGGAATTTTTTTCATACAACATACATGTTCTTACCCATGCTGTTGAAGACGTCAGAAGATTTGGTAGACTTGATTCTTATTCGGCTTTTCCATATGAAAACAACATGATGTATTTTAAAAAAGTAATTAGAAAACCTGGTATGATTTTACAACAAGTTGTTAATCGTCGCATGGAAAAAACCCAATTTGAAAGACAATATCTTCTTCACCGATCTGCACCAGATTATTTCAAATGTTCTCAACCACACAACAGTGGGCCCCTGATCCAAACTACTGAACTCAATCATTATCAACAATTCCGAAAATATTTTTGTCCAAGATTCACAGTTCGTTTGAGTCAGAACGATAATACTTTTATTTTATCAGATTCATCAGTGTGTGTTATTGAAAACATTTTGAAAGACGATAACGACGTAATTTTTCTCGTTAAGAAATTTGAAAAAAAAGAAGATTTTTTCAATATAGCTGGTATAAGTTCATCATCTATATCTACATTTCTCTGCTCTTCGTTGTCAGCTGAATATACTACAATAACTTTCCAAGATCTTCGAGGAAAATGCTTCAGAATGCCTTTCTGGGACAATGCTGATGAGGAAACTGACACATTTGTAGTATCTGCTATGTTTTCAACTTTTGAAGACGCGGATTAATAATTCAAACTTATGTATATTATGAATTATAATAATATAGTTTTTTTAATTTTTGAATCTCTATTTATACTACAGATAAATCATAACATATGCAGTAAAAATTACATTTAATAAGTTTTGTTTATACGTATTTTTAAATATAAGGTATAAAAAAAATTAATGTAGACATCAACAATTATTTAATTTTTCCACTAATATTTTACTATTATAGTTTCTGTCAAATGTATTTTATTATTTAAATTAAACCTTTAAAAATGCTGGTAATAAAAATTAAAAATATAAATAGTTTAAATAAAATTTGGTCATTGCCATTAAAAAAAATATATTTATCACTGACGCTAATTTTAAACAGTTCGCATACTTCTCTTGTATATATCATTTTTCTACTGTACATTTTTTATTTACTTCATATTAGGATGTCAAAAGAAAAGGAAAATTCCGACTTTTTTATTTTACCTGGAAGACAACGTGGAGCTAAAAGTAAAAATAAAAGAAAGATATTGAATGACGATAATGATAGAGAAATGGAAACGATCTCAGTGTCATCACAGATTTCATCATTGGAACATACTTTAAAAAGATCTTCAAACTCTAATGAAAAATCGAGGCTTTTCAGATCAGGATCACAAATAACACAAAAATCATACCAGCAAAATTCATCACCTGCAAGTTCCCAATCAACAGCTGGCAAACGAAAGAAATACACCAACGATGAAGATAATGATGATGACGATAGTGACAGTATATCAGAATTTGATCCAACAGAAAAGTATTTATATATTTGCATAAATCATAACACAGTCGGATTTTTCCAATTTTTATTTTAGTTATTGCTTTTACTATTAAAATTTTTTTTATTGTATAATTTTATTATTTTGATTTTATATTTTTTTAGTGTAACAAACAATGAAATTCTAACAAGAATGAAAACTCTTGAAGAAGATTTTAAAGAGTTTAGGAGATCTGTTCATTCGAAACTAGAGTAAGTACTAATTACCAATTGTTTTATACATGTCATCATTATTTTAATATTTAGTATTCGCAAAATAATCTAACATAATTTATAAATGTATATTATGATTAATTCTAAAATTTCTATAAAATAAATATTGTTACAGTGCTATACTGAAAAATGTGCGAAGTCCAGATGAAAAAGTACCAAAAAAACCTGAATGTCTTCCATTTAAAAATATGAAAGAGCTCTTAGAGTTTGAGAAAGCTTCAGATAACACTTATAAATCTGTGGTAAGTCGATGGAATCGTTAATATTTTATCGTATCTCATATTTTTTTAAGAAAATTGTCACAATAAAAACCATGCATTTACACTAATTCACTTTAATTTTAAATTGTGACTTATAATAATTTTATGTTTTACTTAGGTCGATTATTTATATTGGAAAAGAAGTAAGGACATTTATGAGTCTCTTACAAAATATTTAAAAGAGGGTTTAGATATTAAAAATTGTGATTTTTCATCGAAGATGACGTGCTATGGCACTCGCAATCAGCATGCTTTCATCACAACATTGTTTTCTGCTGCTTGCGTTGGTAAGTTTTCAACTGACTTTTATTTTATCATAAAATAAATTTAAATAGGGACAACATTATTTTATCAACTTTTAAATTTTTTTAAAATAATAAATTTCTTAATATTTTTTTTTAATTCCAGAGGCTCTATCTAGAAAAAAACCCGTAAGTGAAAGTGACTATACAAAAGAGGTTCAAAGATGTTTTAAAAATCTAAATGCCACATATGTACGAATGATAAGTAATGGGTGGAAAGAACCATCCCAAAATCAAACAGGCATGGAGCAAAATACAACATTAAATTTGAGTAATAATGAAAATATTACGTTATCAACCAGCAACGAAACAGTCACACCTACAGCAAATCGCAAGAGAACAGCGACAAATACATTGGATTCTGACAATTTAGACAAAGAAAGTACATATTCAGATGGAGATATTCAACTAACTGAAGAACAACTTTGCGGAGAAAATTCCGATACATAATGATGAGCAAAATGATTATTTAAATCCATATGCTTTTATTATTCTTTAATTAAAAAAAAAATACTGGTCAATTCATGATGTAATTATTAAGATTCACGTTTAAATAATCAATATGCTTTTATTGTTCTTAAATTTAAAAAAAAGTAATGTTCATGTTTTTGTTAAATAGTGATTAGGTAAATCATGATTTAATTATCAAGATTCACGTTTAAATAATCAATATGCTTTTATTGTTCTTAAATTTAAAAAAAAGTAATGTTCAATTCAAGAATAATTTGTTTTATATATATATATAATGATTTAAATCAATGTATGCTTTTATTGTTCTTAAGTTTAAAAAAAAGTAATGTTCAATTCAGGAATAATTTGTTTTTTTTTTCGATATATAATGATTTAAATCAATATGCTTGTATTGTTCCAAATTAAAAAAAAAGTAATGTTTAATTCAAGAATAATTTGTTTTTTTTTTTTTTTTTGATAAATAATATTATTTTTGATTTAGATCAATATGATTTTATTATTCCTAAATTAAAGAAAAAAAATATTGTTCAAATCAAAAATTATTTATTGTTTTTGTTAAATAATAATTTAATCAATTAAAGTTTTCTTTTGCCTGCATTTAATACCCTTTTTTTATTATTATTATTAATATTATTGTTTTTTAAATCTATTTCAAAAGTTATTAAAAAATTACTTGCATTGAAAGCACGGTGAATACACTATGCTCATTGATGTGTATTGTAAATGCCTGCGCTTCGTGTACACGCCGTGGACGCAGCGTGCAGTCAGATAGAGAATTTATAGACGTGACACAAAAGTCAGTAATGCTGACACGGTGGTGCACGATGCTCATTCAGAGCATGCACTTTTGTGTAAAAGAAAGTGCCTGCAAATAAGAAAAATAATATATATGTAAGGCATATAAAAGTGTATTGAGAGCCGTGGGATATAAATGTGAACCAGGCACATGGAAAAGACGAAATGGAAAAAAAAAAAAACAAATGAAAAGTAGGTCGGTCACCTGGATCATGCATGCGTCGTTGAGGAGAATTGCAGGTTCCCGTGTCTTTCAAATGACGCAACATATATATCCACACAAAAAAAGAAGCATATTACAAACACAGACAAATGTCAGATCAGACAAACACATTTGTAACAAGAGAGTGTATTTAACAAGTGGGCACTCGCGTCTGACCACTTTCGCAGGTTCCACTGACTGATTAAATTCTCTCTCTTATTGCTTCAAGAAAAATCCTTTCGTTTTTTTTTCTTTTAAATTAATATTATACATAAAAACTTTTATTTATTACACAAAATTAATATTTAAATAAAATTATTTTTATAAACGTTTATATAGTGATAAATTTATTTGATAAAATTATTATAATGATAATTATTAAATCAAAAGTATAGGGTAATAATATAACTATAGGGAAAGAAAAAAATTTTAAAAAAAATTATTAACACGGTTATTTTATTTTAATGATGATGGAAAATATGTTTATCGATGATTTAGAGATTCTTCGTGTAAGACACCGTTGCATCTTAAATGAAACAAAAGCCTCAAGCAATTGCGGAAGTTTGTGCTATTATGTTATATAGTGATAAACCAATGCAACGGGTCATATGGTCAGTCTAGCGTATCGCTAAATTCTTCATGATACCACCACAGGTTTATTGTAGTTTTTTTTTTTATAGTTTATGTTCTTGGCAAATAAATATGAGTATGATTTAACGAATAATTTTATTTTTTTAAATTTGATACGTGTGTATTTTACTGAAAAATATATATAATTTTTGTATTTTATAATATGTCATTTATTCTGTATTGGACATTATGTAACAAGCTTATTATTATCATGCACGTGACTTTTTTATTGGCTGACACCCAACTAACTTGACAAAAAAAATATAAAAAATAATAACAACAAAAGGCAACCTCATCAATTGATGTTTTTACGTGCGTTAAAAATATTTGTATTCCATTTTCATCAAAAATAATAAATAAGATAAAATTGAGAAAATTTTTTTCAATTTTTTACGTGATATTTTTTTAATATTTGTATTTTAAAAAAATTTAATAATAAAAATAATATTATTTTTTTATTTTTATGAATATATTTAGTACTGTTAAAAATTAAGATGAGTAAGTGCCAAGAAATTCTAGGAGCCACTCACGCAATAATTTTTTTTTTCATTCATATTTTTAATGATGTTAAAAAACTCGTTCGTTTTTTGTGTGAATAAACTAAGTTATTGTATTGGTTGAGAATCAACGTTCCGTTATTGAAGGCTGGCAAAGGCGTCAAATAAAGAAAAAAATAAATAAAAAAAAAAAAAACTACTCGATAGTGTATATTCACGAAGGATGATCAGAAGATCCGTTGAGGAAAAAAGTGGGTAGAATATAATTTTTGCAATATATTTATTTACTTCATTGCAGAGTTGAATATTTAGATTTCCTTATGGATAACGAATTTACGAGTATAGGTAAAGAGTTTATCCCTTTTGGCTAATAATAATAATGACCTAGGGCAAAATGATAAATAAAAAATAAATAAAACAAGTATCTGTATATCGCTAACAACACGTGTACTCTACCTCGTCATTCTCTTTAGGGAATTCAGTGATAGCGAAACTTTTTTATTTTATTCTCGACATTTTTATGCAGATATCAACAAATATATATTTATTTTGATGATAATAAATTTAATAGCAGAAAATAAAAATTAAAAATTCCATGTGTAAAAATTTTTAGGTCAATAATTTTTAGATAAAAATATAATATCAAATTTGTATATTTTATTTTTTTAATTTTTCTTTATAAATAAATCAATATTTTTAATTCATTTCTATGCATATACAAATATATATATATTATTTATAAAAAGCTCGAGAATAAATATGAAAAACATATTTTTGTTTTATCGAATTTCATTTCATACAATGCAATTTTATTTACAATTGAGAAAGAAAAAATAAAAAAAAATTTCGTCATATCAATATGTTTCAAAAGAACTGAAATAATATTTGTCGATATTGTAAAATGTTCACGATTGTAATTGAGAACTTTTATTTTTATTAACAAAAGAATAAAAAAATTTTCTTGCAATATTTTATTGGTATTTTTGTATTCTTTATTTATTTTTTTTTATTGTTAAATTTATAGTCGAAATAAAATAATGACTTTTACAATGAAATGATCTATGAGATTTCTTTATTTTTCAAATGAAATTTAGAATTAAATACTACACATTTGAGTGAGGAAGAAAAAAAAAATGGTAATAACAAAAAAAATAAAATAAAATAAAATAAATCAATTGTGAAATATAATTTCAATTGTCAATATTAAATCAATGGTTATAAAACAATACACACGTGTTACATTAAAAGTCACCTTTCAAATAATATATATAATTTTTATTACATGCGTTGGTAGATAAAACAGGTGTGGAGAAAAACTGTGGTTCGATGAAACGCGTCATCGTCAACTACTGTAATTTACCATCAACAAAATTATAACCACCACACACATATTGATATATAAAACCGGTTATCAATAAAAGCTACAGGCAAGTCATTAATAATTCCATTGTTTATTATTATTTATTTATTTTTTTCTAACGATTGATTTTTTACTTTGATGCTTGGTAAAAGCCTCTCAACAACTCATCACACACCTGAGAGAAATTTCAAAGTGATTTTTCATTTTTAAAAATCGTGATCAACACGTAAACAAATACAATATATCCCGATAAAATAATATGCTTTTACAATTTTTTTTCTCTTTATTTTTAGTTATTTAAAAATTGATAAAAATTATTAAACAAAAAATATATTTAAAATATTTTATATAGTTTTTTTTTTTAGTTATTTAATTTAGAAAGTTTTTCATTTTTTATCTATACGAAAGAGGATGTTTTTTTTTTTTTTTTTGATACAAGCATTAAATAGTTTCATTCATGATTATCTATACTGTGTTTACAAAGTTTAATCCAAGAAAACTTTTATATCTTGTAACATATCAACTTGACTTTCCCCACATTCCACATTAGATTGAAGATTAAATGATGAATTTTTATTATTATTTTTTTGAACAATTAAATAAAATTTATTTAAAAAATAAAATGTATTAATCAATTTGAACATTTATGGACCAACAAGGAATTAAATTTTCTGTGTCAAAGTTTATCTGTCATTTAGAATTATTTGTTTTGAAAAAGAAAATAAAAAAGATTTATTTTTCTTTATTTAACACGTTGAGTAATGAATTAAATTTTTTTTTTTCCAATTTCCTACGCATTGCAGATTAGAGGTGGGTTGTCGTCACGTATCTTTTTCGATCAGACATACACACCTGTTATATAAAAAATTGAGCAATAAGCAGATCTTGAGTTTGAAAATTTTTTATTTATTATTTTTTTTTTTTTTGAATATCTAAAATCTTTAAATTGCTACTGTATAAAAAAAATTCCAATATGCATTGTACAAGTATCATTATCATATATGTAAGTTACCAATAAAATTTTGTGTTTATTTGTGATTATTCTGAATATTGTCGTTAACTAAAGCTCTACGATATAGCTTGTGCATTTCTATGTGGGAACAACTGGTACAATATAAACTCAAACTTTACTATACAGGATGTTAACGATATATTTTACTTTTGTGAATCGCCTGAATGAGACTAGCCAAATAACAATAAATTGATGCTCATCCAATTTTGTTTTTTTTTTTTCCTTTGAATTTGTACAAAAGATATAATTTTTGCTTTACACTGCTTGATTGTTTTTTTCTTTATTTCATTCGTGTGTGCAATTTTCGAGGGCTCTCACAATTGTCCTGTCAACAATTAAAAACCTACTTCCTTACATTCCAAGCACACCACTTCCGAAGTAAAACTATAAGTGAATAATTTGGTCGGTAAAACTTTCTTTGTTCTTTGCTCGTATTGTACAACTCGCATAGAAAAAAAAATAAAAGAAAAAAACAATGATCAAGTAATTTACACATACCATCAAATGCAAAAAATACAATTTATCTAACAAAACATCATCAAAAACAATTGCAAATGCTTTGTTTTAGTGTCCAACTATATATACCGTCAACACAGTTCATGTAGTTCATGTAGAGCAACCAAATAAACGAAAAAAAAAAAAAAAACAGTTCAATGCTCAGACAGATTCTTTTGTCTTCATCTTAAAAACTTCATTTCAAACCGGTTAATAAACAACATGATACCGCTACACTGAAAAGTGGTTCATTTTTTTCTTTTACAATAATAAAAAAAAAAAAAAAAAATACAAAACAAACTGAAGCCTTAATTTAATATTTTTAAAAAATATACATTTGCTTGAATTAAATATACATTTCAAATAATGAAATGAAAATTATTTAACCAAGTATATTTATACTGTACAGTCATATGTATATCAAATCCGGTCTTGATCATCTCTCGCGGGCATAAAACCCTTTCGATATATAAGTAAAAAAAAAAAATAATAAAGTGGGCGAGGCAAAACACAGCGGGTGTTCAGCGTAAATGGCCAAACTCATTGATATATGCTCCAGGTATTTATGAATAAGGCCACCGGGCATCTTTCTCGATGACATTAATGAGAAAATAGCGCGGACACATTAACATCAGAATAGTTGGAGCATATATTTGTAATGATTATATGTATATACAATCATTACGAGAAATCGTCGCCGCCAATATATACCAATAATTTTTTTTTTTTTTTTGCTTTGTTAATTTTAATAACAACAGTATCAACCAACCAATTTATTTAAAATACAAAGGCCCTTTAAATTTTTTTTTTTTCTTCTTGATTTTTTATTAAATCGATTGTTTGTATTTATATTTATTTACACATACTATAGAAGTCATTGATTTTAATTCAACACTTTATTTAATAAATGCTACTTGATGTTAATAAATGCTACAAGTAAAATGAAAAAATAAATAAACTCGAAAGA
This sequence comes from Aphidius gifuensis, assembly GCF_014905175.1. Taxonomy (NCBI): domain Eukaryota; kingdom Metazoa; phylum Arthropoda; class Insecta; order Hymenoptera; family Braconidae; genus Aphidius; species Aphidius gifuensis. The sequence continues at coordinate 30,428,604 of NC_057789.1, forward strand.
ATTTTATGCATTGAACATAGTGATGGCATTCCATTGTCATGGTGAGACTTTCTCATGTAGTTACCGCAGAATCTAGTTTGTATTTATACGCACAAAATTTTATAATACTTTTGTAATCTAACTAAAACTGTTATTATATTATAAAGAAATGCCTTTTTTTTTTTTTTTTCATTTTTACGCAAGACGTTAAGTAGTTATAAAGTATATGCAATATATAAAAATATATATACTATATAAAGAGATGTGAATTTTTTTACAAACACGTAATACTCTGGTAAAGTCACCTGGGATATATTATTTACTCTTTAAAAATGGTCACACGCAATGTGAAAGGATAGAAGCTATTCGTCACGATGAAATTTCATTAATGTCGGTACAACTTCACGGAGTTTCAACTCTCCAAGTGCACTCCAGGGATTTAAATAAAGCCGAGTATTATTTATTTTTATTTATTTATTTTCATTTGAACAATTTGAAAAAAAAAATTAAGAAAAAAAAAAAAACTAAGTATTTATTTATTTACAGAAGTTGAAAATAATTTTATGATAAACAACACTTTGTAAAATAAAATAAAAATATTTCAGTTTTATTTTTAATGAAAATAAAAAAGAAATAAAAAATATTGTTACTAAATTGCACAAAGTATATATATGTCATGTAATAAATATTAAAAAAATGATAAAATTGTTTTTTTTTTCTTAATTTTCAAGGCCTGTATAGTTAATGGGAAAATACATAGCAGAAAATATGAGACAACATAAATTTTTAAGTGTAAACATTTTAGATATCTTGAGAGACACTTGAAAATTTTTATGGTTAATAGTAGCTGCGAAATATCAGCAGTGTTGCTGCATTGTGTAGGATTGTAAATATTATCTTGACCACTATGAGCAATAAAAACGTTCATACATTATCCGAGTATAACATTTTACAACACTAGAAATATTGGTGTAAATACTGCACTTAGATATTAAAACGTCGCATATTTAGGTTTAATTTTGCTGTTGAAAATTTTGAGGTCAAATTAATTTTATGCGTTTATATATTAATATACATGTCATCTATTGTGGTTAAAATCCGTAAATTATTCGAGTAACTTAAAAAAAAATATTTATTTTGTTTAATTAAAAATGACAATTTATTTATCATGGTTTATTAATTTTTTCGTTTTTTTTAATTCAACAAAATATAAGCAATATATAAAAAAATATTGATTCAACAACTGCATTTGAAAATACACAGTGAAAATGTTTGCTATTAATTAAAATATTTATCTAGTTATTTTTTTTTTAATTTATATATGAATATCCATGTGTTAATGACTACCGAGAGATGAAAAATTCCCTGGCGAGTTGTTTATTTGAACAAATGTCAATAGAATATTATTCTGTAAATATTTTTGGTTTCATTTATTAAATAAATATCGATTTTCAAATAATCCAGTTGTTTATATAGACTAATAATTACTCGTATCGTCGGCAAATCAGTACCAGTATAATGGAGTGGATATATATCCATTTGATATATAAAAATACGTGTCCTTCGTATGACGTGACCCTGAATGAAGAGCCATGAAAGATACATGTTCTGTAAACACATTTCAATGGTTAATTACCAGTGCGTACATACATATATATATTAAATGGAATTCAACATTGATGATCCATTTTACCAAGTACAAAACCATCAACTACTTTGTATTAAAGAAATTAAAAAAAATTTATATATGAAAAAAAAGTGAGTGGTATATATAAAAAGAGTTTTAAAAAGAATTCAAACAAATAACACGGTGTTTATCTTGAACTATTTATATACCTTAAGGGAGTGACAGAAGAGTTAAAAAAAAAAAATGCAGACCTTCGATTAATAAGAATTCATTGCAATATATACTGCGTGGTTCTAATTATTTTTTATCTTTGTTAATTTTACGGTTTAAAAATTGATGCTTCAACAAGATGCTTTTTATTTTTATATAGAATATTGAAGATAAAAAAATTAGCTGATACTAATTAGACAAAAAAAAAAAGGAATCAATTTGATTAAATAAAATAAGTGCAAGTGATTTTAATCGTAAATAATAATGCAATTTATTTTGTTGCACACTCGAGGGCAATATTTTTAAAAAACATTATTTAATATTTATATAATGTGTGTGTGTCTTTCAACTGTCTGGCACATGACAGTATAAAAAGGAAATTACATTGGGGTTAACTGATTTTCATGAAATGAAATGAAATATATAGAGCTTCTTCACGTCAAAACATCATATTAAAATGTTATTATTATTAAAGCTTTTTAATGTTTAATAAGATGATGAGTCGAGATACATACTTATCAAATTTTTAAAAATAAAACGAATAAAATATAAATATATAAGATTAAATTTAAAATAATTGAATTTTGTTTTTTTTTTTTTTTTAAATTTCCATAGATATAAAATGCATTTTTTAAAATGACAAATAATAATTCTATAAATGGTGCAATATGCTAAAAAAAAAAATGTGATTTGTAAGAAGAATAACTGAAATTTTTATTCTAATATTTTTATAGTCACTTTAGTGCATTGAGAATGGAAAATTATAATGCTATATTCAAAATGAAAGGTTATGATAGTCCCGAGAAAATCGAAGATTCGTTTCACGAGTATAAACTGCAGCTTATATCAGAATAAAGAATCTTTTTATCATCTAGAAGTAGGTGGATGAATATGCCTGTTGCGTGTATAAGTATCTTCAATTTATTTTTTATTTTATTTTTTTTTAAATTCGGGGTAGCAAAGTTTGAATCTTCAAGATCAATCAGTGATATCTAACCTACTGTAAATATTATGGTCATAAGTTTTAAAATAACAGATATTTCATATTTTATAGAAAAAAAAAAAAATGAAGGATCATAGTGTACTATGAATCATTGAATCATGAAATTGCATTTAATCGAGTATTTAATCACTGAAAAATATTGGACCATTTCAAAATTTTATGCTTTTAAAAATTTGCTTTTGTGTTTATGAAAATTCTCCTTCTATTCGAAAACCCATCAGTAATTTTTTTTTTCAAATTTGTAGAGCAGATAGAGACTCTCAAAAAAATTTTTAAATAATGAAAAATCATAAAAAAATTTATATTGACCGGATATATCAGCTAAATTGTTTTACATCCGACTTGCATGTCACCAGCATCACTGTGCACATCCAGGATCTTGTCAGATCCGGTTGAAGAGACAAATGCCTAATATATATCGATAAAAATACCATTTCCTGTTATCAATTTGCATTGTAAAAAAATATTGACAGCACGAAAAAAGATGTAATTTTTACATGACAATGTTAAATTAATAAATTTTTTTTTTCATTATAACAGTGATACAATAATTCTGATTTACGAAAAATTCTGCTAAAACTTTAGTAATTAAAAAAAAAAAAAAATAGCAATGAATAATAATGAGAAAAAAAAAAAATTAAATACTCAAAACGATTTATTCAAGAAGATTTCCAAAGAAATTAAGTTCTTTGATAAACACGTCAGTTTCTCAACTTTAATTGTCTATCTCTATATATTGCCTTGTATTTTTTTATTTTATATTTATTTTGTTTATGTAATTTGTTTTTTTCATTTTAATTGTTGCTCATTTCTCAGAAAAAGTAGAATGTTAATTGTAAACATCTATTGTTAATAAAAATTTTATCGAAGTAAACAACTATCGATATTCTTCTATATATACACCAAAGGTATAACATAAAAGTTGATTGCCCTTTGGTTCCTGTCATTCATATATAAACACAAACACACACACTTTTATATGACACACTCAAACATGTACAAGATTCAGGAAACTTTATATTTTTTTTCGTTCATTTTATACGATTATATTAAAAGTTGTTAGGTGGCAGTATAGAAAAGAGACATGAATACTTGTTTGTCCGGACATGTAAACCAGTTTTCAAGGTATAGACATGCTTGCAAGTGTTGTGCACGCAATTTGATATAGATGATGAAATAAAAACATTGGTGATAATAAAAAAATATAATGATAATAATAAAAAATTTATTATTGAGAGGGAAATGATGATGATGATCATATAGACAGATGTTGTTTGAATTTTGCCATTAATAAGAAAATTATTTTTTCTCACCTGACTATTTCTATTTTGGTCAAAGCCATAAAATTTTATTTTTAGTTTGATTAAAGTGTTTAGGCTGAGACAAACAATTACCTAAGAAAAAAAAATCTTTATTTAAAATTAATTAAATTTAATTAATAATAATTATATTTTTAAATAAAAATTATTTAATTCAGTCAACACGATGTATTATTTTACTTCTAATGGGCATCATAATAAACGCATAACACCTAACAAGCAAAGCACGATAAAGAAAAAAAAAAAAATTAAGTAGACAGTTAATGATCATGGTTATTCACATTGTTGTATTGCGTGTTCGAGTTTAATTCACTTGCACTCCTGTTGCATTATCCAACAGTGGCTAGAAAATTCTAATTTAGTTCCCACAATATCAAACAAATATCCGACACACAATATAGTGCATCATCAGTTAGATATTGTTACAACACACATATTGCAAACACGTGAATATTTAAAAAAAAATTATATTTCAAAGAAACGCTGTATTTTATTTTTCCATTGTGATTTTATTTTTATTAAAAATTATTTCCCGCACTCAATTTGATAATTAACACAGTCTATAAAATAATATTTAAAAAAAAACTTTCAATAGCTTTTTTTGTGTTTCATCATTTATAAATTATTTTATAAAATTTAACAGAATATGTAGGTTAATAAATCATCAATTTATGACTCCTCATTTATTCGTCAGAATTTCTTGTGGTAAGCCATTAAACAAAAAAAAAAAAATTTAGGTCATGTATTATTACAAGACAACTACAGGAAATAATAAGCCATATTTACTAAAGACTTAAATATTTATTTAATAATAATCTGAGTATATCTTAAACAAAAAACATTTTTTTTTTCCAAACAATGAAAAGGTTTTTTTACCAGTATATTCAGTTGTTTATTTTAAAAAATTTTTTTTCCCATCACATTGTGAATGATAAGAGAATAATTTATTGTCAATAAATATGAAAATGATGGTTAACCTTTAATGTTAAATTGAAACTATGTGAATTGTTAATAAATCGATGAATATATATGAAAACGGAAGCTATGTAGGTATGTATACATAATACATATATGAACAATACATTTATAAAAAATATATATATCGAATATGTATATAGACAATATAGTTTATAAAGTTTCCATTAGAGTGAATTGACTTTCAATAATAGAAGCACGTGACTTGAAACCACAGACGAATATAATGTTGAGAGTATTCTCGATATATATAGAGACATTATGGAATGACAGTATACTAAAAACGATTCCAATATGAATTTTTTTTTTTAATTTTTTTCATATGCCTTGTGGCAAACACGACAATCGTGTAATCGTACTTAAAACTTTTATATTATCATCATATAGAAACGCTAAAAGTACGCAGTAAAGAAAAGATGGGTAATTTTCGTAATTGGGCCATCTAGAAAATCACATTGCTAATTTTTTTTTATACATGTTTTTTTTTTTAAATTAAAAAAAAAAAACCAGATCACGTATCAAAAAAAAAAAAAATTATATTCAAGCAAATTGATGGTTTTTTTTTTTTTTTTAGATAATTTTATACATAAACTTGTATGTTTATTTTATTTGTAATAATCGTATTATTTATTATTGGTTATTTTTCTATATATTTATGTTGATTAAGATATTACGTAATTTATACAATTTCATGTTTGATATACATCTTTTAAAAAAGCATTAAATTGGAATCACGATTTTATTTATATATTTATATATATAAAAAATATTCATCAGGGTATTAAACTTGTTTTTTTTTTGTTTTTTAAAAAAGCAGCGTGAAAGCCAGTTTTTAGTTGAGAAAAAAAAATTAAAAGTGTATGATTGGTTGGTGTTCAAAGACGATGATAGCAGCTTTTATGATGTACAAACTGTATCAAATATAATAGTACTTATTCAAAAAGATCACAGAAAAACTTTTAACCACAAAACTCTTTCATTTGCCACATCTTCTTTTAATGGTAAAAATAAAAAAATTGTTCATTTCTTGATTGTGTGTGTGTGTGATTTTTTTATGAATTTTATAAATATTCATGACTATCACAGAATGTATTTATTAAACTTTTTTTATAAAATTCCTTTTTTGTGGTAAAGCAGTTGAGAAAAAAAAAAAATAAATAAATAATAAATTCGAGGTTTTTATACTGTTGAAGCAGTTATATTGTTGAATATGTGACCAAAACAAGCATCAATTGGAAATTGAATGGAAAAAAAATATAAAAACAGGGAGAGACGGTCGCGTGTTCAGGTGATACACGAAGATGTGATGAGGCTATGATTGTCTCAGTAAGATTTGAAAGAAAAAAAAATATGTATGCTCGTATTTCACCCACCAGTCTTCTTCTTCATCATGCAGCATCATCGTTTTGTTACTGATAAACACGTTTTTTTTTCAAACTGTATGAACTATTCATGGATCCATCCACTGTTTATATGATTCCATCAACCACATATGCCTCAAGGTAATATAATAGTGATCTTCACATTTGCATTAATATATGTTGTGTGTGTGGCACGTTTATATATATTCAACATTTATAAATTGTAAGCATAGTGATGTTCCCTCTGGCTTTTGCGTCAAGGTTTTAAGTGTCTTCATATTTGCAATATGAAAATATTAAAGAAAATAAAAGTAAAAGAAAAAAAAAAAAACAAATAGACAAGTTGAATGAAACAATGCTTCATAATAAATTAATTTCGTAATTAATCAAAATTTCTTAATGTTGAAATTATATCCACTTGTATTATTGTATTTTCAATTTTTTAATTGGTTTTTTCGTTCATTATTCTAAATTTTTAAATTTTTAAATTTATGGCAAATTAAAATGTATTTTTAATAAAAGTTAAAAACCAATGGTGCATTAACAATATACGTTATTAATATTTAATTTATATAAAATGTATTTTTGATAAAATTTAAATAACATAAATATATTATATAGGTATTTATATATACAATAATAAATATAAAATTTGTTACGAAATAATGTTATGTTTGTTAGAAATACTGTGAGAAACTCGTACTTATGTCAATATGTTATTTTAAAAAATTAACTTGGATCAATGACAGGTGAGAGGGCGAGTGTATTTTATTCTTCATCTGTCTGTCAATCAATACATATTTTTTCCTACTTTAAGTATATGCAGTTTGTTATATTATATATTTAACCAATTTTTCAATGAATTGACCTGGAACGGTGGTGATTTTGCCTTTGGGAAAATAAATGTTCAAGAATCTACACAGTAAATTCAATGAGAATAATTGTATCTCGATCGTGGAAACGTAATACATAGTTCTGATAAATATTTTACCAAATAAGGAAAACTAACTGTTTTATATTGATTGTTAAATATCAAATGTGAATTGATCACATGTATACAATATTGTTAGTTAATTTTTACTTTATTATTTCGAATTTAAATTTATATTTATCTATCAATTGTGTGAAATAGTAGATTAATTTTTTTTTTCTTTTATTTTTCAAATTCTGCAAAAATTAATTTCAACCACACCTTGTACATAAATAAATAAAAAAAATTTCTAATAAAGATTTGTTTTTAAATTTTGAGAATACTTTTTTAAACTTTCATAATTATTTTTTTTATTTTCAAACTATATTTATTTTGTCAACTCTAAAATAATAATTGAAAAACGGAAATATAAAATAATAATTGTGAGGTTTAATAGTCCTATGTTGATAATAATTCATAAATATATATATGTCTCTGCATAACCAGACCAAATATATTATATAGGTGATATGCGTTCAATTTTTTATGGGAATAACCAGAGCGCAAAATGCATTTCTGGTGCACAGCATTGCCTTGCCGGGAAGTTACGATTTCATCGCATTTAACAAATATAGAAAAAATATAAATAAAAATTCCATTGTTATTACTATATGGGTTCGTGATTTTTTTTTTTTTTTTCTTTTTTAAAGAGGAAGTGCGTTGGAACTGGGTTATTCTGCAGAATAATTTTTCGTTGGTAATTTTTTTCATTATTGAAATCAGTTTTATAATCGGATTTTCTCGCGGTACTTTTGCTCTAATATTATAAAAATATATAATATGGTGAAAATGGAAAAAATAATATTATCATGTTTTTTCAGTAAAAAGCAGCTATTTTTCTTGAATTTTATTTCTCGGAATATATTATTCGCTTTAAACAATATGTAATAATGAACTCCTATATTTTATATAATATTAGAAGGAGAAAAATAATCATTGGTGCAGGTTGAGCCGTTATTTGATATATACGTGAATTCGACCATAAATACTTTGATAAATCCTTGAATAATATTAATTTTTCATGGTCTTGCATTTGTGTTCACTCAAGTATAAACTAAAATTCATGAGCATATCACAAATTTCCGCCTTAATGATAGATCATATATATATATTTTAATTGAATCACTACTATCTATCTATAATTGTTTATATATATATTTTCAACTTGTCAAACTTTTATTTAAAAAAAAATATGTATTTTTAAAATACTAGTCTTATATCAATTATTTTTCCGAGCGTCTTTATGAGAAAGCATTTCTAATTAAATTAAGATTTATTCATTTTGGTAAAGCTTACCTTCCCTCACAGTGCAAGTATTATTAAATTATCAAAGATGTATTGGCTACAGCCAGAATAAAGATGACTTACCTGTAACAAAAAAATAAAAACATAATTAATTTAATTTGATAAATTACGATAAAATGTATTAAAAATAATTTTAAAAATTATATAATTTCAATGAAAATAAATTAAAGTGTTGAATAATATAATCAAAAAGCCCGCCAAAGTCGATCGATAACTTGAGCCAAGTTAACTTGGTGTATAAAAAAAAATCATCACCAGCCACAGTCGCCACCAACGGAAAAAGATGGTTCAACAATCAACATGGCCACTACGTGACCTCATTCATCGCTCTTTGTAAATTTTTATATTCATGGACTAACTATGTTCATCTGTAAATTATTTACACATTATTGCATGGTGTAGTTTTCCACTCATATTGAAGAAAAATATACATAAATGAATAACGGTTACGAGCACGTGTAAATTGCTCATTTTACATCAAAGTGTTTACGTGAAAAACGAGTTAAAAAAATAAATAATAAAAAACAGGTAAACACCAAGACCTACGTAACAATAACAGCAGGCAATGTGTTGTGTGGTGATAATGTGATAAAGAAATGACACCACAACACGTAGTAAATTAAACAAGTGCCACAACAAGTCACGTGTCAAATAATTTTGGTTAACATACAAAATAACAAACACATGCGCAATGATATAAATTATCATATTGTGGCGGTAAATTTATTTAAATAAATTTAATTATAAATAATTTGTAAGTTCTGCTAATTTTTTAATTTTTAATATTTATATTTTCACCAGCAAAATGAAAGTTTAAAATAATTTAATCAAGGAAAAAAAAATAATAAAGTTACGTAAAATAATAATTTAGTTTTTAATTAAATTATAAATATAATATATTAATTAATCATAATTAGTATATCATCACAAAGCGAAAAATTTAATTTATAAAATTAAAAAACATTTATAAAAAATTGTTTTTGTTATTTTTTTTGTGGATAAAAGTTTTTTTTTTTTTTTTGCATAGCACCTAATGTGTATGCACGTGCAAAACAACCTTGACATTTAGTGGCACACGATCACTCTCTGGGTAATTTTAGAAAGGTAATATACACAATACAAAACGTATAACGGAACATCATGTTACCGCTGTAAATATTTTTTAATAGTCAAATTCAAAAAATAATTTTTTTTTTCCGTTCCAAATTATGACCTATAATATATTTTGAAATTTGCAGATAATTTATTTGACAGAAAATACAACACTAAATTAAATTTAAATGAACAGCAGCCTAATAATAAAGCCAACTTTTCAAAGAATTTGGATGAGATGTCTCACCTCATTCAGAAAGCCATTGTCATCAGAGGTATATTTTTAAATTAAATAATTTTTTTTGCTTTTAAATAAATTTCTCATGATGTATTGCTGACCAACTGTATTTCTTTAACTATTTTTAAATTAAATTTAATCCGTTATTATTTAGCTACTCTGGTCAGTCTTACATAACCATGAGAATCATATTGATTAAAAATAAATAAAAATAAAACATCAGATAGAATGCAATGAGAATACGTTCTTTACAAAACAGTAGTCGTAAGAGAAATCAACATCATGATGTTGATCAAGTGCTTTCAATGCGGACAAAACCCTATTAACAAACAAATTTGTATTCTCTATATATATATCTATATATGTGTGTGGTTTGTTTGATGGTAAATATAGGTTCTAACAAGTTACTTGCGGCAGACCAAGGAACCACCATGGACATCCTATTTTGTCAAGTACAATGACGTAATAAATGATCAACGTGGTATGTCCCACTTCAACTGGCCAGTCGGTTCAAGTAATTATCATGTATTACGAACTGGTTGTTTTCCCTATATAAAATATCATTGTACAAAACGTATTGAAGAAGATCTTACAATGGATGACAAATTCTTCAAGGCTATCAAGATAATAAACCTTGGTATTTTGCATTATTTATATATATATATTTTTTAAATATGTAATATTTAAAAAATGACATTTTACATAATTAAATCATGTTGTATACTTTCGATAAACGATAAAAAAAAAATCATAATATTCATATTAAAATGTTATGAAATTTATTAACAAGATACAAAGTATATTGGAAAGTTAATAATTATTATTTTTTTCATTAGGTATTCCATGTTTACTTTATGGAATAGCAGCGACATTATTGATTAAACACCTGGAAATTGTCAATACACCCCGAGGCAATGTTACAATCTACTTTTTGCTTCCTGAGGACAAATCTTCTGTTACTTAGGTGAAGGATGAAAGTGTGTAGAGCTGTTATCCAAGGATAGCCATTAATGATGATGATGGTGATGAATAACCACGTATACTTTTTGATATTTTAAATTAACTTGCACATATAAGGGGTTTTTTTCTAATTGACTCGATTCGCTATCATGGGTATGCTGTGTTTCGAATAATTGACTTAATTAGCAAGTGTTGAATTTGTTTTTAAAAATTTATATCAAACACATGTCTTGAATATTATCTTGAAATATATACTTGGTTTTAAATTTTTTTCCAATTTTTTTGTATTTATTATCAATGGGTTGTTTATTTTGTGCCGACAAGTGAACAATTGCCATCGTTTATTTTGCCTAGGGACAAACTTGTCGAATATTTTTGATAAACAGTATTTGTGTTTACCTCTCGGTGGAATTCATATTGCTTTGCCTTGAACATTATAATGTTTATAAAATCTTTTTATAGCTTTAGTTTATCTTTAAATTTTCTGTAAACGCATTATAGTATTTTTTTTTTCATAAATTTATAATGCTTATGAGATTTTTGATGGCAATATTATCCTTATTTTATTGGTAAATAAAATTTTTAAGCTGTTTATTGATAAACTTTTGATATTTTTATACACATGTTTTGAAGCATGGTGATAAGTAACTATCAATTTTCAAAAAATATCAGGTCATGGATATTAGTTTGTCAGTAAAATTTGCAATTGTACAACGAGAAAAATTTATCTCTTTGGATAATAAAAAAATCTGTTCTACAAAAGAAAAAGAATTCACCATTTGCTGGTTATTGTTTTTTTTTTAAAAAACAAAACTCATAAAGATAAAAAAAAAAAACTATGTTTTACAAATAAGAAATGAAAATTTAATTTAAATTCATGTCAAAATATTGTTGACAGATATCTGAACTTGCCAAACAAGTTGTTCAAATTAATAGAAAGTAATTGAAGTAATTATAAATATATATATCAATTTTTTTTTTTTGTACTATGCATAAAATTTTAAACACGTAATTAAATTATGCAAAATGTATGTTAATTTTGTTGAATAAAAAAAATACAAAATCACTGATCTAGTTCAGTCAAGCATTTAATTATGTATCAACAAAACCAATTGACTATTTTTTATGATATTTAAATTCGATATTAAAATATCAATATTCATTATTTTTTTTTTTCAATTTCATGTATGTATCAACTTGCGAAAATTTGTATTAATCAAGCAAAAAATCTTTCGTATTCAAATTAAATATTATAAAAATAATCAACACTTTTTCGATTACATACTTTCACAATTCTTCAAGTATATTTTTAAACTTTCCCTGCGTGGATGCTGTGTCATCGTCAAAATAATATACACACATACATCACTTGTTTTCTTTGAACCGCAATATTCCCATGAATAAAAAAATAAATAAATAAAATATTAAAATCCACCGCTTAATTCTCCAAGTGGCATCCAGAATTTTGGTGAAACTTTATTACAACTGGTTCTGTTAACAGCTTTCGCAATACAACATCACATAAAATTTCCGGTAATTTTAATTAATTTTATATGAAGAAATAAATTGAATATACTTGACATACGTAATTGCAATTGACGATAATTATTATCAATATTTTATAATTCAAGAATTAAAAAAAAAAAAATTATAATAACAGATATTGTAAATAAAATCTATTATCATTATTATTTTTGAAGGGCATTGTCGTTGATAGCCGGTTGATATAATTAACTGCCATTACCAAATATGTACTTTTATGATATGGCATGAATTGATGACATGGATGATTTGTAAAATAAGAAAAAAAAAAATAATAACGATGAATATCAACGGAATGAAGGACGCTTGTTAGCGAAAGTATCCATGGATGCATCTTTTCAAATTGTCCTTTTTTTTTTTTTTTCCTTTAAGCTCATCCTCACATACATTTGTTCATATCAGTTTTATAATTACAACAACATGCACAATCACGTTCTGTGTATGCACTTTTCAATTGGTAATGGCCGTCGAGAAATATTTATACTTTTTGCAAAAAAGACATTATTTTGGCTCCATACAAATTGTAAAGACGCAATGTTATTAATTTTATTGAAAATTGATAATTATTTGCATTCACTGCGAACGAGGATAATACGATCTCCGCATAGGACTTTGAAATTGCAATTTTATTTATTTATTTTTTTTTCATTCAAATGCAACATGAAACAATTTTTTTGTTGACGTTTTTTCTGTGTGTGAATTAATAGTGCGAGATTATAAATGAAATAAAATGAATAATTACTTTAAATACATTTATCGTTCTTTAATTTTTTCAAGAAAAAAAATCTGGTTATTATTATTTTTTATTAATCAAACAAAGAAACTTGAAATAATATCTCAAGATAATTATAAAATTTATGATTAAAATTGCATGCCAAAGTTATACATGTATATAAACTTGATGAGTTTGTATACTTAATAATTTACTTCACCGGTGTTGTCATGAAGTGAATTAGCGAGTAATATTCAAGTTATATGAGTAGTCGTATATATTACTGTGTTTTGATGATGCAAATAATAGTGAATCGATTGAAATAATAATCAGTTGCTCAACAACAATATTTGTCGATGTGTAAGACAATTTAATTAAACAATTAATTTATTTATTATTTGCTCAGATTATATTATTAGATTTTTTAAATCATAAATGAAACAATGTTTGCGAGAAAAAAAAAGATCAGTATTAAAATATATAAATATAAATAAATAAAAACAAAAATATGTATTGAATTGAAAATGTATCTTGGTCATGTAAATAAATATAAAATAAATTTGACATTTCGATTGTTATCTTTGAAATTAGAACTAGATGATATTTTTGTTCAAGTTAATCTCCCGTTGTGTTGACAAATGATTATCATTGAAACACAAACTGTGATGTAATTGATGAGAGCATGAAATTCTTCAAGGTGTAATCTACACCATAAACAATACGAGTATTTTATAATTGATAGTTCCTAGCTAAAATGATGTATCAATCATCTCACCTCCCCAAGTTATTTATAACGCGTGAATAGTTTCTTACAATCGAAATTAAAATTACTCATTGTCTCATATTCGTTTAATATAAAAATTCAATTTAAAAAAAAAAAAACAAAATTGTATTGTATTGTTGAAAAATAAGTCAATTGTCATGGTTGGTTGAGTGAATTTACTTGAGTCAATAATAAAATAAACCTACAGAAATATGTTGAAAAAGCCTTGGGGACATTAAGTGACGGGTTTTATTTTTTTTGTTGTTGCTCAGGGCCACACTGTCCGCCCATTCAAACATATATTATTGTCAGACACTGATGAAATAATTAGGTGATCATGATAAACATAAATTCCAACGTTAATGATTAATGCACTTAAAAAAAAAAAATAATTTCTATCCTTATCAATAGATAAAATTTTCTTGTTTTTTTTTATTTAGAAAAAAAAGTAGTAAAGTACATGCACAAAAAAAAAGTAAAATAAAAATTCTGAATCTAAACTCTAAAGGTAGCGAGTGTATAGGTGTGGTCACGAAGTTGGATAACAATTTCTGAATTCAACAAGAAAAACTTTAATGTTAAATGTATAATAAATTGGAGATGTATGTGTTTATATGTAAAATCAGGGATCGAATTTTCTCTCTAATGGTCTCGTTATCGCGCTTCGAAAACCAACCGATCGTCGTTTGCGGAAATACCTGATCAGTTGTTAAATTCCATTCAACTACCAAGCTTAGCTTTAAGTATAAATAAATACCTTTAAAATCACCATACATATATACATTTATATTCGCATGTTAAATGATAAAAAATATCTGTTGTAAAAATAAAAAAAAAAAATAAAAAGAATTGACACAGTCTATTTTTAAGTTAAAAAAAAAAAAAACTGTATATATATATTTTTAAATTAATTTGAGTGATTTTAAGTTTGTTGAAAGTACCCAGGTGTATTATCGAGGACATAATCAAATTTGATCACTGACTTTACATCTCTCTTTTTTTCTCATACAAACAAGTGTACTCAATTTTTAACTGTATTTGACCTCGACTTTATTAATCGACATGAAAAAAAAAAATATGAATAAATAATAAAAATAAATATCAAACATATTTAAAATACAAAAAAAAATATTTTTTTTTAAATTGCTCTTGGCTGTATATTATTTTAATAATTATTATGATATTTTAAAATTAATTCTAGCTCAGAAGTACTGATGATTATCCTGTAGTTCATACAAGTGAATTGAAAATTCTAAATGAATGATGAATGTATAGGATATTTTAAGCACGAGCCAATGTTTCTCTTAATATTGCTTCATGGTGTTGTTGTTAGAGTATCTATCATCTGAGTTGATTTTATACCGGAAATGAAAATAACATTGCACCACTTGTACGCATGAATTCTTCAAATCATATCATATGGATATACCAATAAATTTCGACAGGTATATAAATTACAAATATTATCAAAATACTTAATATATATTTATAGAACTTTTTTCATTTCATAAATAGTTGTGATAATTTATTTATTGTATATATATTTTGTAATATGCCTGAATGAAATAATATATATTAAATTTATATTCAATGATATTCGTTTAAATATGATAGTTGAGTAAATCATAATTGTGTCTTTCAATGGTGTCACGTCCACACACAAGCAGTGTGTCATTATTCAAAGTGACGACGAGAAATATATATATTTTATATATACAACTTGGATAAAAATAAAAATAGTTAGTTTTCACCTTCCGGCATTTTGCCACCCTGAAAGTGTGTGTTACACGAATATAACTATAATAAATTCACGTGTATATAAGAAATAATAGTAAAATATTATATGAGAAAAATTTTTATACAAATATAAATATGATGAATAGAAAAACAACACGTTCATGATGGGTAATTGTTAAATTGGAGAGTAAAAATAAAAAATAATAATAATAATCTAACAAAGATAAGCCTTGTTATATTATTTTTTTATTTGTTGTTTTTTTTTTTCTTTCATTTCAGGGTTATAATAATTTGATGGAAATATATATGCATACACAATTTACGGATGTGCATTTGGTATTCCGGAATTTATTTTATTTCATTCCATTCAGTACAATGATCTTTTACTTCAACTTCAGAAATGAGTATTTGATTGATCATTAGACTATGTAAATATATTTTTTCTAATTTTAATTTTCGCGGTTATTTAATTTAATTATGATTTTTTTTTCAGAAGTGAATAATCATTGACAATGTATATCCATAGACTGGTGAAAAAAATATTTTTGTATTTCTTGGAAAAATACAAAATATCAAATATTCAATCATCATGAGATAAAAAAAAAAATTAAGTGTGATTGAGTATCCTCTAACGAGATATCCCGTCAATTCTTAAATACCACTTGCATATACTTGCATATATTTATTTTTTTTTAAATAGAATTATGAAGTCATTCTGTATAAACAAGCATATAAACGTATGCAAAACTACTCAAAGACAAGTTTTTAAATAATCAGTTAATTTAAAATCAAACGAAAAATTCAAAAAACACGATAAACTTGATGTTATATTGACTAAGTTGCCCTTGTTATTGGCAAATAAACTTGTGTATATCCATTAACGCAATGATGTCATCGTCATACTTGGATGGTTCTCATGATTTTTTATTTTATCTTATCATAATTAATACATTGAAAGTTGTTATTCGATCCGAGTGTGGATCTTTCTCATAATCATCAACCATCTTATTTTATATACATCTCAAATTGATATTTAAAAAAAAGCCAAAAAGCAACAACAACGACTAAACAGTTGAACTTTTTTATTAACGCACCGCGTAATATGTATTTTTTTTTTTTTTTTTGTTAGTTTCTTAACGAGATCCAAGAATCATATATACAAGAGTTGAAAATAAAAAATAAAAAAAAATATTTCAAGCATACAGTCATAAAATTCAAAGGTGCGATGACATCAAGTGCTTAAGAATATGCAGAAAAAAAATGTAGAAAAAAAAACATTAACACATACACCAACACCTGTAAAAATACTGTACATAAATATTCACCTGAGTGTCTATATATACAGATTTTTCTCTCTAGAACATTGTGCAGATTCTGGTTCAATAATTTTATCGTCATCATTTCTATTCAACTATCTTCATTATAAATACACCTATAAATATAATCAACACAAACTCATCGTAAAATCTTAAACGCTCGACTTGCAAATAATTAATAAATAAATGCATACACGTGTGCATAAATAGCACATGTAAATTTGAAGAAAATAAAAAATTTAGTTCACGATGAATGTGTATAAAATAAAGGCATATTCAATATTCACATAAATTAATGTGTTTGATTTGACTACGCGTATATTTATGGGTTTTCTACCACACCCTGAACTTGATATTTAAGACTTACATGTAAAAAAATATTCCAGATCGCATGCTTGTAGTGAATATCAAGTAATGAATTTCTAATCTAGTCATTATGGTTTATTAAATATTAATTATGAATTCAGTAGTAGAATAATTATCAAAAAATATAGAATTATTATTAGTGTTGTGTGGATTTATTTTTAAAAAATTAATTTGCTAATCCCTGATAATTTTTTTAAAAAGAATAAAGATTCTTTAAATTAATTATAAAATTTTTTAAATTAAAAATAGGCTAAAAAATTTTCAATAAAGCTAAAATTCCAATGCAATATATAATTGAAGCAGTTTAAAATCTCAAGTGTTATTTAAACGAAAGAACCAGTTTTTATTTTGGATAAAATAATCCTAAAAACACCCAAACATCTTGTTCAATGTGTAAAAAAATATAAGTCTCTACCAAGGTAGGGTTTTTTTTTATTTTAAAAATTGTTAACGCATGACTTTGCTTGTTTTTTTTTGAATATTGTGCGTCATTGATGATCGATTATTTGATAGTTCTAAATCTTATTTGTATGCTGATGGGTATAGCCGATCGATGCCATGAATGTAACATGTGATAAAAAAGAAAAAGTGTTTGGAAGTATATCTGAATATACTTATATATATTTAGTATGACATCATTTCGTATTACTTATACAGCAAATTCTTAACACGTGTATTGAAATCACAAGTAAAATTATTTGTTTGTTAAATTTACATAAATCTTCTATAAAAAATATAAATAAAAAAAAAAAAGATTTAAATTTATATTATTATGTCATGCGAAAATAACCGAAACATGCTAAAATAGATGAAATTATTTTGTTGGTCAAGGTTGAGGTCTTGAGTAATATCTAGAATGCTTCATGCAACGTTACATCAGGAAACCCAACGACTGCAAAATTGCCAAATGTAATTTGATGCACATACCGCATTGTCAAAATATTAATTATAATTATTTAGTGCGTAAATTTTGATGAATTGAGATTTTCAAGGTTTTACTATTTGTCATTTATATAAATTCGATTAAATGTTAAATTACGCACGAGTTTAATTTAACCTATATAAAAATGCGAAAAATAAATAAATAAATAATAAAGTTATTTAACAATAACTGTAGATTTTCATTATAAATATATCATAAAGAATTTCTGTTATTATTTTTTTATGTTTTTATTATTATTCTACTAATTGTTGTTAAGAGAAGATTTGGTGTTCAAGTCATTTATCTTCTATCAAAATAATCATACAACAGAAGCCTACATCAACAACTTTCCTATTTAATTTTTTTTTTTATAAAACCCATCGTTTTTCTTATTTCTTTTTCATTTCATTCACAGGGTGTTATTATGATCACTTGAAAACACGCCTATTCGACTATAAGAAGCAGCGTCATACCCCCTGACTTGTCTTGCACCTGGCTATGCGACGTCAGGTATTGCCGCAAAGTTAAATCATTATATTTTTCAGAGGCGAACCAAGAATAAAATATATTAGATATAAAAAAAAAAGCGGCATTGAAAAAAAAAATTTAATAATTCTTAGAAAAGATTTGGGGGTTTCTTGTGTCGTCTAACAATGCCAGTGAGAATCCGGATGCCCATCAACAAAAAATATCGATGTAAAATGAAAAGAACAAGAATACTATTGTAAAAAAAAAAAAAAAAATTGAGACAGATTTTTTAAAGCTTGACTTTCACACAACAATTCACGATTAGTATATTTTATAAATTTTTATTTCCTTTTTTTTCCTTTCTCGATTTAAGTAAAAAAAAAAAAAAAAATGAATTTTATTATAACACATTCGGATTTAAATTTCCAGTTTCTTTGATATTTAAGATCCATAATTACTTGTTACTTTTATGTGGCTGAAAAATAAAAATATAATTCTCTAAGAAATATATTTAATTTTTTTTTTTTTTGTCTACATCTCGTTAGAGTGCCACAACAGGTTCGACGTTATATGCAAATATATAATTAATTTGATAAACGTGTACATATTGTGTGTGCGAATAGTCAGATACTCTTCGTGTCTCACTTGCACATACACATTTATTTATATATTTTATATTCACAAAAAGATATTACACACTGGTAATATAATGCAGGTAAATATATGGAACATCATTGGAACTTTGTTTTTATAAATATTCTGATCAGTAAATCTTGTTGGTGATTAAATTGAGGAAAAAAAAAAATAGAGTAAATAAAAAAAAATCTCAATAAACGTAAGAAAATATAAATTAATAAAAAAATAAAATTAGTGATTTAATTATTGTCAACATTTAGCTAATGTCACGTATCTGTGTTCAGTCACCGTCCATTAAATTAAAATATATAATTAAATATAAAAAAATAAATAAGTACAGCAATAAAAAAATAATTTTAAATATCTTGTTTATAGATATATCTATATCATATATTTTTTTTTTTAAATATATATTTAAGTATTAAATAAATATCTTTTATTTAAAATAATAAAATACAAGATGTGTTGAGTTAAATATCGTAAATGTTCAACCCGTATAAATAAGTTATCATTGTTATAATTGAATAATTATGTAGAAAATAGTTTAAACAATAATATATATATTTAAATGAAAAATATGTCGAGTATTATTTCGTCGTATAATATTTATGGATTGTATTTCTGACCCTGTCTATGGAATTTCACGATCCATTTCACTCTTGTTGGAAGATGCATCTGCATCGTTTGTTGCGTTACGCTTATCGGTGTGTAACGGGTTGAGGAAGAATAATCACATTTTTATTTTTATTCAAATAAAATATATATATCTGTTTTTTTTTTTTTTTAAAAAGTTGTTTCACAGTATAGTGATTACTGCTGATGTGTTGCAAATAAAGTGAGACTTAGCAATACGTGCGACACGCGAACTCGATTTCCGCGACAACGAAATACCAGAACCAAAGTTGTAATAAAAAAAAAAAAGGAAAAATAGAATTACTTTTATAAACGTTAGCTCTTTCAAAATAGGAATGGCTAAGGAAAACGTCGTGACCATGGCCTTTATACTGAATTCCTTTCTTGTTCTTTTGTACCGGAAAAAACCCTATCACGTTTTTCATGTAACCTATGTGTATCTGGTGTGTTTTGTATTGAAGTCAACAATATCCTGGATGTTATTTTTTTTTTTCTTTTTGAATGAAAAAATAAATGTGTCACATAAAATACAGGTGGTGATTCTCTTTAATTTATTTGATCTATTTTATTCTTTCAACAATTGGTTGAAAATTTTTGTGCTTTTTATATATGTCATATTCTAAATCGCAGGTATTTTTTTAAATCTCAAGTTTAAATACAAATAATCTAAATTTAAATTTTTATATTTTATTAAAAATCATTGTTTTGATATACCCAATTTTATAACAAAAAAAATATTCATTTATTTACAAATTAAACATTTGAAATATTTTAATTATTTAAAAATATTATTTCTAATATGAATATAATTTTAATATATTAACTGCTGCAATTTAAATTGAGTCGGTAATAATGAATAAATTTTAGTAGCTATTATAAAAACATTTCTAAAATATTTTCTGTTATTATTAACAATAAAAAAAAATATACTGTTCTTTTTATTATTCAAAATAAGAAAAAAAATATTTAAAAAACGTTTATCAAATATTAAAAAAGTATAAAAAATATATATTTAATGACAACTGTCAAGTGATAAATAAATCTTTTAAAATTATGAAAAATATATTACTCTAAAGATGCATTTAGTAATTTTCTTTTGAAACACATTGCATTAAGAATATACGAGAAAGCAATTTAGCGTATATGCATCTGTCAAGGGTATAGGCCACGTGAAAGTAGGATATACATGTTGAAGTCTTGCTTTGTAATATTCGATTTAATGAAATTTTTTCGTATCCATTTGCAAAGGCTAGCTATAGGCAGAACCGAGTCAGAGCTGTACATGTCTATATGAAAAGTGGATATATATACAGAGTGTATACAGAGTGGGTGTATTATAATTCTATTTATTTTCCTCACAAACATTCAGCGAAAAAACAAAAAAAAAAAAAATACAAAAAATAACTTCAATTTGTAGGAAATTCAATAGTCACTATAATTTTTTTTTGACATTACAAATTGTACAAAATGTAATGTCCTCGGTTATTCTATTTGTTATCAAATACAGCTATTGATCAAGTCAAATTTAACTGATAAAATCTAAAAAGAAAATAGCGTTAATTGGGACTAGCGAAGCATAACTCAATGTGTTCAAAAAATTGACATGAAATTTCAATTGAATTAGACGTCAACAATAAATTTTTATTTATGTATTTTTTTTCAATCTTAGAATAAATTTATTTGTCTATTTAAAAAATAACAAACAATATTTTACTTTATGTTTGTATTTATTATTTGATAATAAAATGCATTAATAATTTGAATAAAAAAAATATTTTAAAATGAAATTCCGTGATAAATATGTCATGTTATTATATATGCGTATAATAATATATCGTTAGAAAGTTAATTTTGCACCTTTTTAAATGATCTAATAAACATTAACCTACCACAAATGAAAAAAGAAAAAAAAAAAAAAACTCGTTCTGAATTATCATCAATTGAACAAATTTTTTTTTCACATTTTTCAAATGTTTATAACGATAAATATATATTTCTAACAGTATATATTATTGATTTAAATAATAAAAGAAAAAAAATCTAATTTTATGGAATTTCCAATGATCATTTATATAAATGGTTAGTTCATACCTAAATGTTTGACTATATATATTTATATTTTTTTTTCCTCATAAACAACGATATATTGCAAGAATTATTACAAATGTAAGTACGTTGTAAAGATATCCTTATATATTCTCAGGTATATAATTACTCGAAAAATAAATTAACAAATAAATAAATTATTATTAAAAAAATATAATAATTATTTATAAATTTAATAATAAGTTTTAGCAAATGTTTTTTTATAATTCAGAATTGATGACGTGATTAATATATGAGTTTGTGGTAGGTATGAGATTTTAGCCTGATCAAGTAATTATTTGTTAGTGAATAATCGACAAAGGGGTTTAAGTGAAAGAAACAGAAAAAATAAAAAGTAAGACTGCCGATAATAGTTAGTGCACCATGGTCTTTAACAGAAACTAAAGGGTCAAAGGTGAGTTTATTGGTTGTGGTTATTACATGTAGATAGAGTGTGGTATACATAGTCGAGAGAAACAAACACACCATGTACAAAGATCGTATGTATTGTAAAATTCAGGTTGAATCAAGGTGGTACAACCGTGGGCGCTGATATAACGGTGAGTATATCTCACAGCAGGTCGCCATAGTGGCCTCTTTTATTCCAAAACATTTTCTTTCATCTTGTATACTTTGAGGCCCATCATCTCTCTTTGTTTTTTTTTTTTTTCATCTCCTACACACACATGTATCTTTATAAACTTCCTCACAGGTTCATAAGAATTTTTATATGCATTGAAACTTTTCATTCTCAGCTCACTCAGATATTCGTGAATAACTGTAAATCGACACAGCTCATACGCATAAAAAGTGTTATGTCTCTTGATCTTTAGTTTTGTAAATAAAATATAACTCACCGTGTGACTCGAAAGGGACAATTTTTAAAATATAAAAAATTTTAATATATAGCTTTTATACCGGTTATCTTTTGAAGAACTAGTGTCCAAGATAAATTTAATATTTCTGGCAATAGTTATTACGTAAGATATATTTTTATTAAAATTTTTTTTTTCATTTTTATTAATGGATATGTCTTTTGAATTTAGCCGAAATTGACAAGTTATTTTATTATGACTATATAAACCTTTATAATTTTTTTTAAACCGCAAAAAATTATTTGATGAATTTTAGAAATTTTATTGTTTATAAATTCATGTTAATCCAATGATTTAAAAAAAAAAATATATAATCTGCATCAAGTTAAAATTTAAGAGCTTTATAAGCTATTGAATTTTTAATTTTTATTATTTTTAGACCGCACACATACATTATGTATTTTCATATGAATAAAAATGTATGTGTAAATTTATTTGAATTTTTAAATATAAAAAAATTGTATGTATCTTCTGTTGAAGAATGAAAATATATACATTTTTTATTTTTTTTTATTATGATTACCTAATTTTTTTTATTTTTTTTACGAGCATGAAATGTTTGTGGTAAACCACAATGATGACTGGTGTTTCCCCCCTATTTTTAATAAAAGTATATGTGTGTGTATGTGCACACCTGCTGAATCTAGAGCTATTTCCACGTGGACAGGTGAACGAACAGAACGTAATTTTAAAAAATGAATAAATACGAGAACAAACTGCTATACACATATCGAATTAACGTTCGTGTGACGCATTTTTTATGAGTAATAATTTCCATGTAAATAAAAGACAAAAAAACCAAGAGCAGAAAAAAAAACGAACCAACAATAAAAATTTAGTAGAAATATGAAAAACAACTGTTATTATATTAGAAAGAAAAAATCTTGTAATTACAATTAATAAAAGCTTGTTGATATAATTTAATAATATGTGTTTAAAATAATTTATTTTGTAAATTAATAATTGATGGTTAAAATAAAAATTAGAAATTCTGAAACGACAATAAAATTAAGAAAAAAATTCTACAAAGTTATTTTATGCGTATAGCTAAGAAAAAGAACCAAGTGTTTGTTAATTTTTTATTTTTCTATGTATGGAGGTATTCCCTTGAAAGGGATATGATCATGATGTGCAAGTTTTCCACGACAAGTTTTTGATACAAGCGAGTCAATATAAATACACGGTAATTTTAACTCGACTGTAAATTAACGTTGTACTACTCGAGTGGTGAAACACAGTATAGGTCTTACTTGTTCGTCCGTTACGCATTGCGGTATATCGACTTTATTCCTGTCGCAAAAAAATATATATATGAAGCAGCTATACTTTGAGAAATTCTGGTGTAAAGAAAATATGTGAAAACGAATCTACAGGTCATGCCAAATTTTAAAATTCAAAAAAAAAAAAATGAAAATGATTGAAATTAAATTCTAAAACTTTTAGGGTATTAATATTTAAGTGTAGTCTAAATGCTAGAATTAAAATTTCATGAAATTTATGCTTAGAAATATTTTTGCAGTACGTATAATACATGCAGCTATGTAACTTTTTGGCTGACTCAAATGTAAAAAAATAAAAATTGTCTATAAATCTTAATAAATTTATTTTTAATTTGACTACTAATTGTAAAAAAAGACTACTCATATAATTTTTTTGCTTTTTTATTTTTACTTTTATGATGACACATATTGTATTGCTCAGCTGTGAATAAACGAACGAGTTTTAGCGACGATAAACTTCAGCATGGTGGACCCCGAGGGAGATGAGAATAGGTACTTCTCTGAAAATTTACTATCCTCTTTTCAAAGCTACACAAATATTTTTTAAACATCCATTATAGTATGCACAAGCCTATGCAAATTTACATTGTACACAACCTACCAACTTTGATTTTTTTTTTCCATGTTTATTTATTTTTTTCATTTGAAATTTAATCATCCATACATATTTATTTTTTATTTATAGATTTATTCTGTGATTATTAAAATAAACTTGTATATAAGATCAAATTTGCCTGTAGGATGCACAAAAAAAATAGAATAAATAAATAAACATGATAAAAATTTTTCTCTCTAACATGAGCATCGATTTCTCGTCTTTTTAAATCTAACATCATCTAGATATTTTCAAGTACACGGTATTCCATTAGACGAAAAAAAAAAATACAAATTTTTCCAAACGAAAATGATAGAAAAATAAAATTTAAAAATCAATGCGTAAAAGTAAAAATAGAAAAAAGAAATTCTGTCTGTCAACAAGCACAATGAGTGATAGGAAAATATTCATGACATTAAAATATTCACCCCGTTGAATATATATTTTGAATATAAACAACATCTTTTATTATTAGTCAGTACCACCCATTGAGTTCGTTGCCCGTTAACAGGTGAGTTTTGAATATTGTCAGTATATTTTTGCTGAGTACACGAGAAAGAAAAAAACACAACCGTCACTTGTATATGCAATACAGAAATACGAGACATCATCCACATATAGAATGGCAAAACTGGTGATGATGTGGCGGTATAAATATATACAAGTGTCTTTTCTTCTTCAAACCAACAGTCAGCAGGTACAACAAACATACACGGATCAAGGTAAATGCAAGCAGGACAGCTTTATGTCACACATGATTTATCAATACAGATATATACTTGAATGTACAATTCACGCAAACACACAGCGGCTCTATTTTATTTTCTTTTTTTCAACAATAACAAGTGCATAGATTTTGCACATAAACTGATCAAAAAAGCGACAAGTGTATTTTATTTTTTTTTAAATAACATAAACATCGTCACGTAATTTAAATACATTCACTCATTTGATTGTCCTTTTTTTTTTTTTATTTTTCTCAAATGACAAGACAAACTGCTTATGTGATTATATTTTCGAATGAATTTTTTGTTATTTTTCTCATCAGATTATATATGTTCAAATGGTAATTTTTTGTTCATATCCAGTCATACGTAACTCTTGGATCTTAACTCGTGCGTGTTTGAGATATTCTTATTGACTAGCAGACACCGTTGATAATGATTATGGTTCGTGCACTGAAAAATATATGTGCGTGCCACTGAATGCGTCTATTTCGTTAAGCTTTTCCCACCAGGTATATATATAATTTACATTAAACATTTTTTCTTTTTCTTTTCGTTATTTCTACCTAATTTATATGTTTTTTTTTTCTTTTGGATCTGACGAGGATATATATCTTACTCGATTACTACATTGGTTTCGTCGACAAAAAAATAATAAGGGTCGGCATTTAAATAAAAAAATTAAAACAATATATATATATTAAGACACATGAGAATTAAATTATTTGTCGTATTGGCGCCAAACAAATTTAAATACCGAGTATTTTTATGCTCTTGAATTTTAAAATTAATGAAATTTACTTTTTTTGGTTTTGAATTTATATAGCAAAAATAAAACGAATGGTTGTATACAACAATAAGGTTCATTAACAAAACACTCATGTGTAGATTTTTTAACACAATTGAATTTCGAATATCGAGTCTCTATTTATTCAAATGTATTTTTGACAATAAAACATATGATGAATATGAAATAAAAATTTATATTTTTCTGAATGAAAAATTTCAAATATTCGTTGCATGAAGCAATATCATTTTTTATTATTTTTTTAAAAAATAATATTCTGATATTTTCAACTCTACAAATAAATAAATAAATAAAAATCCAAGTTGATATGATTTGTTAATTTGAAAATAAAGAAACTAAATAATAAAAAACAAAAATTAAATAATATATATTGATTGGAGGGCCCTTTATAAGAACAAAGT
>NC_057789.1:30455606-30503391 GCF_014905175.1 Aphidius gifuensis
GGACACCACAACAAGCAGTATCAACTAAAAAATTACAACAAAACACAAGCACAAGTTGATGAAGTTGTTGGTATTATGAAGTTAATGTTGAAAAAGTACTTGAAAGAGATCAAAAATTATCAGAACTAGATAATCGTGCTGATGCACTTCAACAAGGTGCTGCACAATTTGAACAACAAGCTGGTAAATTAAAGAGAAAAATGTGGTGGAAAAATCTTAAAATGATGATTATCATGGGCATCATTGGTTTAATCATACTCATCATACTTATCTGTAAGTTTGATATTTAATTATCATATTTTAAGGACAAACAAATTGTTGCACAACTTGTCAATTATTTATTATTATTATTTTTTCAACTTTATATAACATTTTTATTTATTTTTTTCAAGCAAATTTTATCGACTGGAAAAATTTCTTTTCTTGATAATTATTTTTCTAAAATATCCAATTATATTTTAATAATTTGTTAACATAAAAAAATGATTGTTCAGTTTGTTCAACAATTTAAACATTATTCAATTTTCATTTATTTATCTAATTTTAATTTCAACAGCTTCAATCTGGGGTGGCAGCAGTTCAGAATCATCTGGAAACAAGTAATTTTCTACAGCCAATAATTTGATGGATCCCAGGATTTCACATTAAAACGTGTACCATCATCTTGGGTAAAATAAAAAAATAAAAAAACTGTAATTAACATCACACCAATACTATTATAATTTCTTCCAAAAAAATCAGATCAATTCGCAATTTTTAAATACAGTTTTTTTTAAAGAACAAAATAAATTTTTTTATAACTTAAAGGTTGAAAAAGGATCAAAAATATTAATTTATTTATTTAAAAAATAGATAATATTAAAATATATGCACAATTTATATCCCAAAAATACAAAAATTTATTGTATTTTTAAATAATAATAATAATAATTTTATAAATTAATTAAAAGTGTTTTTTTTTTTTTTTTCGGGGAATAAAATGGGCTGCTTAATTTATAAAAATCTGCATGTAAATACGTATAGTTATTTTAATAAATAAAGAAAATATTTAAATTATTTGTCTAGTTGATATTTAAACGTGATAGATTAATTGCAACAAGTGAAAAGAAAACAATTGAGTAACAATTTAATCTTGAAAATAATAACAACAAAATAATGATAAATTATTTCTTTGTATTAAAATTGTCATTATCAGTATTGATTGTTCTCCCTCAATGAGGAAAATCTCAGCAGCTAGATGCTTGTAATTATTGCACATCATGAATTTATTCTCAGTAGATGTTTAAAGAAAAAGAAAAAAAAAATATATATGAATTATCAAGTGTGAAATTTGATGGTTGTTTGCAAATGTTGTATATTTTGTTTGCTTATATTTATGATATTATTGTAAATGAACAAATCACAGAGTGTAGTTTATACATTCATCGAACAGTCGAGTCACGACCGTCTCGTCGAACAGACGTCGTCACGCGTCTCGACGCCTCTGTGCGTCTTCGGAATAACTTAATAAACCAATTAAAATTAATTTTATATATCATCAATAAATATAGATAAAATTTGCAATTTTTAAAATTCAATATTTATAATTGTTTTACAAGAAAAAATTACAAAAAAAAAACATTCAAGGAAAATAAGCAATCGGTACAAAGTTCAGATAACATTTTTTTTTTTTTTTCTACACTTTATTATTATTTTATGATAAAATAATTAATTATTTTATAAACTAATATTTAAATTAAGTAAAAAAAAAATATTTTTCAACTAAATAAGAGGTGTATTATTATTTTTATTTAACATTGAAATTAAAATCAAGTTTTTTTTTTTTTTTTAAATTTTTTGTTGAGAAAAAAAAAGCGATGATTGTTGATATGTATTTTTAAATTAAAGTGAATAATTTGATGGATTGTAAATCATCACGAAAAACTCATTCAAGGTTTGGATAAGAGAAAAAAAAAAAAAAACCGGTAAAAAAAATAATAATAAATAAATAAAAAAAAAAAAGTTGGCACAAGAACCCGATAAGAATTTTGTAATTCAGTCAGATGACTGTTTCGTGAATGTGAAATTGGTGTCACAAATATAATAATTTTCCTGTTTATAAATAAATTATGAATATTTAAAAAAATATATTTAAAACAGTTACAGTTATATTTTTTTAAAACTAAAATATAATATTTAAAAATGAAGTTATCAAAAATGGAAGGTAAAGAACTTTCGCTTGATGATCCACAAGCTTATGGATTAGGCTATCAAAACACACTGGTAAGTATCAATAAAATAATAATTAATTATCATCAAAGCAAAATCAATAAAAAGAAAAATTAAATTACTAAAAATATTAACTAAAATACTAATTTAACAATACCAATTTTAATTATATAAAAAAAAATATTCAATAAAACTCGTGACTTGAAAATTAAAATCAAGTTTTTTTTTTCTTAAAAAAAATCATTGCACAATTTTACATATCAACATATGCATAATTATCAAGCTGAAATCAACAGGTGTTGATTAATCATAAAAAAAAATAAAATGCAAAAATTTATTCATGATTTACTTTGGTTCTTATCAAAGTGTCTCGACTTGAAAATAAAATTTAAAGACAATTATTTGAAAAAAAAAAAAAATTTACAAGTTTATCTTGTTAATATAAATTTTTAAAATAAATATTACAAGTATACAAATTGATTATACATATAAAAAAATATATAACACTTATATCTACTCATTTTTTTTATTTTATATATGCACTTTTAAAATGACGTCATTTTTTTTTTATCATGTGTTAGCAATACGTGTGTATTTCAAAACAATTTACACATTGTGATTTTATTAAATCTGTCTTTTCAACTATCACTCATAATTAAATAAAAATATAAATAAATAATAACAATTTATAATACTATTTTCTATAATATAATATAATTTATTAATTATTTTTATTATTTTCCAATGAAAATTTATGTAAATAATTTTTTTTTAAAATAGTAATAAAATTCTTGGGCTATTTTTTCGATAGAAAATATATTTCGATTGATTGTTTAATTAATTAAACAACAATAACAATTATTTAAAATTCGCGGTTATTTAATGTGTAGCACACAGTGTTGCCTCGTGTGTTTTTCAATGATAATTTCAAATTGTAATGTAAAAAAAGAGGCCAGTCAAAGCGGATCAAACTTTGACTTGCTTTGACTCGAACAAGTGGCTCCAACAAATTACGATAGACTTTTTCTACATTTACACAAAATTTTTCTATTATAATCAAAATAGAAAAAATAGTGTCACACACACACAACAACACAAAAAAATTGTGTGCTAATTATTTTGTGTTTTTAATTTTCTATATAATTATAAAATATATTTTTATAAAAGTTTAAAAACTTGTGTTACATAATTTATTGATTATAAATTTTATCATTAATTAATTTATAAATAAATAGATAAAATTAATCAAATAAAAAAATATATTATTGTTTATAAATTTATCAGATAAAAAATTTTATACATCAAATATGTTTTTAATTAAAAATAAAAACAGTATTTTACTTGCAACAAGTGGAGCAAGATCAAATATTTTAAATATGTCAACAAATTTTGTTGCTAAATCTATGATTGTTAAAAAAGAAGAAGTTGTTAGATTTATCAAAGATTGTATGATAAAAGCTGGTGCAAATAATGATGATTCAATAATTGTTGCTGATCATTTAATGACTGCTGATTATCGTGGACATTTTAGTCATGGAATGAATAGAGTACCAATGTATGTTACAGATATACAAAAAAAATTAACGGATCCAATTGCTAGACCGCAAATCATCAATGACTATCAGGTCTTGTATAATTTATTAATATTTATTTTATTTTAAACAATTGCATGATAATTAAATTTATCATCAGTAAACAAAAAAAAAAAGAAAAAAAACCTTGATGTAATTATCATTTTAGAAAAAAATATTTGTACTGATAAGAATCATAAATTAAAAATAATAAACTTGATTAAAAAATGATGATAATGTTTTTTAATTAAACAGGCAATTGCATTGGTTGATGGACAAAATGGTTTAGGTCAAGTTATTGGTAAATACTCAATGGAATTGGCAATTGATAAAGCTAAAAAATTTGGCATTGGAATGGTATCAACACGTGGATCAAATCATTATGGTATATGTGGTTATTACACATTAATGGCAGCAAATGAGGGTCTAATTGGTTTTAGCTGTACAAACACAAGCCCACTTCAAGTACCAACAAGAAGTTGTGAATCAGCACTTGGTACAAATCCATTATCAATTGCAATGAAAAGTAATAATGATGAATTTGTATTGGACATGGCAACAACAGCTGTTGCATTAGGAAAAATTGAAATAGCATCAAGAAAGAATGAAAAAATACCAGATGGTTGGGCATTTGATAAAATTGGTAACATGACAAATGATGCAAATGAAGCATTAGAAAGTGCTAGATTATTACCACTTGGTGGTATTGAAAATAATTCTGGTTACAAAGGTTATGGTCTTGCGGTTATGGTTGAAATTTTATGTGGTATAATTAGTGGTAGTAAATTTGGACCAAATATACGTAATTGGAAAACTTCAGATGGTATTGCTGATCTTGGTCATTGTTTTATTGCAATAAATCCAAATGTATTTTGTCCAGGTTCACATGATAGAATGAATAAACTTCTAGATCAACTTCGAGGTATGCCAACAAATTCAAATGAACGTGTTATGGTTGCTGGTGATCCAGAAAACGCATCAATTAAACATGTTGATCAAGTTGGAGGTATTACATATCATGAAAATCAAATTAAAGCTTGTAATGAATTGGCTGAGACACTTGGTGTCATGAAACTTCAATTGAATCAAATTTAAATTTATTATTTTACTATCTAATTTGTTTTTTTTTTTTTTTTTTGTAATTTAACAATTGAATGAACAATAAATTATTGATCAATTAAAAATATATTTTCCAATTGATTAGCTTGATATGATTGATAGATTTTAACACGTCAATGATTATTTTTTATTGATGATGATGATGATTTTGTGGTAATTAAAAATGCAGCAATAAATTTTACGCAATGTATTTTGTTAGCCTTGATTTTATCTTTTTTCATTTATGATCTTATTATTTTTTAATCTCAAAGAGAAATATTTAAATAATAATTTTAAGGATTTCATTTTTTTTTGTTTGGTCATTGATAATGTAATGGTAAACAAGTGGGTGATAGAGGGTGGATGACATTTAGCCTTGCAAATACATGACAAACAAACTGGTCAAAGAGTTATCATCATTTAGCCTTCGGAACTTTCCCTCTTCTTTTTTAAATTTATTTTTATAATTTTAATTTGCAGCTAGATAAATAAATAATAAATAAAAATTATTATATTATTTATTTATATATTTTATCAAGCAGTAAAATTTTATTTTATTTTATTTTATTTTATTTGTAAAATAAAATTTACTCTTTGATGGGTTTAAATTTAATTTATGTATATAATTTGTATCAATGGGGGTCAGAGAACTCGATTTATTTAAAGGAAAAATTAAATATAATTTAAATTAATTTTTATATATTTTATTGAATAATGCTATTATAAATTAAAACAAATATTGATATTTTTGAATTTAATTTACGTTATATTTACTGCACCATGATTTATTTATTTATTCTAGTCGGTAAAATATTCTAAGCGGCAAATCTTTTGAAAAATATTAAAAAATATAAATTAAAAAATTTCTACCAAGATAAAATCGAAACGAAAAATTATTTAAAGCTCAGTAGAAATTTTAATTACGAGCTGATATTACCAGCAAGTTGTAAAATGATTTGTTTAAATTTTAATGAACATCATGATGACCATGTCGATGATGATGATGATGTTGATGAGGTAGGTGATGGAAAAAACAAGTAGCAATATATTTAAGATAAAGACAAATAAATAATTCATGTGTGAAAATAAAATAAAAAAAGAAGAGACGTGTCAAGTGGTCGAGGAGGTCATTTTGACCAATATGATAACTTGATAACTAAACTCGTGACTTTGAAGTGAGCTTCCTATTCTGTATGTGACTGATGTTTTTTGTTCATTTTATATTATACAAACTACACTGTCTCCAAAAGGAAGTAACCCATTATATCACAAACATTACTGTCTCAATGAAACCTACACATTAATCAACTAAATAAATATTTATTTTAACAAATTAAATAATATAAAATATCCATCATACTTAATAATAAATATATATTATTAAAATATAAATAAATATTTAATTGACAATAATCATTATAGAATTAATTTATCAGGAAGTAAATATTTTTTTTCAAATCGAAATAATGTTTGTTTTTTATTTTTTTATTAAATTATGATATGGAGATGAAAAAAATTGATGAAATGTTTTATCGAAATATTTATTATTATGCAGTTAAATATTGTCAATTTATGAATTAAATATTGTCGCTACTTGATGTTTAACTTGTTATGGAGTAACAACGATGTCACTTGATAATTTATAAATTCAAGTTGACTTTAGTAGCACGGGCTCAGTATTGTGTGATTCACTTATGACATACCATTCAACAATATTGTGTTATTTAAATTACTACTCGAAATTTTGATTAAATATATTTAGCAAGTTTTTTACGATTTGTGATTAAAAATACAAATAAATTTCATATTAAAAAATGTCAGGTAATCAAGTAGGAAAAAAAGAACATCATCATTATCTTCAAAATTATCCAGAAGGTAGTGAAGAGGATGTTGATAAAGAATGGGAAGATTTTACAAAACTAATGTCTAGTTTTAAAAAAAAATCTGGAAATCGTCAACGAAGGTATAGAAAAATAAAAAAACCAATAAATCCAAAAAGTTATTTTAAAAATAATTAAATAATTTTTTTTAATTTTTTAAAAATTAATTAGACCTTCGCAAGTTTTTTATCCTTGTCCACCACCAAGGGATGATGAGCAACCGGAATTTGATCCTTTTGACTACATAAATACAATCGTAAGAAAATAACGATTCGAAATTGCATGAATGCTTATTTTTTTTTAAAAATAAATAACATTACAAAATACAACAATGCCAGACAAAAATTATATATAATATGTCTAAGTTTATTATACTATTTGTCATAATGCCAAAAATTATTTTTCGCTGTTATTTTTATTTTATAATACTGCATGATTTAATCACGAAAAAAAAAAAACAAATAACTTGTTTTTTTATTTTAATAATGTATAATAATTGATAGAAAAATCCCGGTAATTATAATGAAAAAAAAATTAAATAAATCTATTTGAAAAAAAAAAAAAAGAGATCATAGAAGCGCGTGGGTTTGGAGACCTTGACTATAACACGACAAGCTTATCCACCGGATAATACAAGTGAATGGCTTTATGATGACCTTGAAAATATTATACACTGATGCATCAAACAATTGTCATTTAAAACAAAAAAAAAAAATCAAATATATATATTTATTTTTCAAAGCAGAAACTAATTCAAATTTTTTTATTATTCATTTTAATTTTTTTCTATTATTATTTTGTCTGATAGAAAATAATTGTTGTATTAATTAGAATAAATAATAGACCATTGTTTCATGTAAATGACGAATAAATTTACAAGAAAAATCATCTCGTTTGAAATATTTTAGAAATCTAAATAAAAAAAAAAATTAAACAAAAAAATAAATTACTTACTGGTAATTTAAATTATATAAGAAATTATTGTTATTTTTTTTTGTTGTATGTAATAAGCATTTTCAGGTGGAATTTAAAATAGTTAATTATGGTTTTTTTAAATAAATTGGATTAGAGGCTTATTGCCCAGTGGGACGTGGTCATTATTGACGTCAATTCCCCGATGTTTAAATTCACTGGCAAATGGCAATGACCACCATTCGTTATTTAATTTAATTTGTCATAATTAATGAATAAAAATTTATTAAAACAATAGAAAAAAAATACAATTAATTTTGAGTATTTAAAATTTAATTGTATCATGAATTTCTTTATAATGATTTTTAAAAAGATTAATGATAAATTGAATATTAATTAAATGAAAATATAATTTATAAATGAACCTATTTATATTTTCGGTTGGCTAGACTAGCAATACGCAGATAACAAGGACTGATTCGTTGCCAAAAAGCCAACAAATCTAATTTACATTTTTTTTTTTTTATCGTAACACAGTCAATTGTTGTTGTTCATCACAATGTATTGATGGCTTCAATTAATTAGCCATCAATTGTCGCGATCATTCAAAAAATAATTTTTAATCATTTAAAAAATATATTTATTAATGTTTTTATTACGATAATAAATTTAGTGTTAATTTATGTGATTTATAGCTTAAAATTGTCATCAAATTATTATGAAAAATAATAAAAAAAAATATTACAATTGAAATAAATATATTTAAAAAAATTGAATAGCTTGTATCTAAAAATAATAATTTAATATTATACGTGTCTTTGCCAAAATTTTACAATAAAATTTATAAAGTGGTTTACAAATAAAAACTAAATAATCATCAGTTGTTTGACAATGCTCACTTGTGATTGTTCATTATAAAAACAAAAAAAGTATTTTTTTTCATAAATAAAATGCTTGATAAATATTGTTACAATAAATTAAGTGTTTCGATTAAAAAATATAAGCTCATTACAAATGCTAAATTAATAATATTATATTTTATTTTTATTTCGAATTGATTCATATGCCAGCTACCTTGTTGAATAGAAATTATTTCGTCTGTAATGATGAATATCTTGTAAGTGAAATATTTAAAAAAGAAAAATTTTTTTTAACCCTTTTGCATGTATTTCTCAAAAAAAGAAATAAAGAATAATTTTTTTTTTAGTTTTAAAAATAAACTAAAAATTTAGTGAGTTTGCTTTGATGATGATTATTAAAATTTTCTCTTTGATATATATATTTTTTGTTATTAAAAATAATTTAAAGAAAATATTATTTTAATGTATTTATTTTTTGCCAGATGTATGGTCGTTATACAAAAGACCTTGGTGAATTTGCTAAAGAAGAAGCACGTAGATTACGTTCAAGTGAAAAAACACGAAGAAAACTTGATAAATTACGAGCTGAAGAGTTGAGAAAATCACGTAGAGGACCATTATGTAGAAAAATTGTTGGTCTTGTTGCTTTTACATGGAAACATACTGGTGCAAGACTCGGTGAAGATTGGGTTTTTTTAGCATTACTTGGTGTTATTATGGCACTTTTAAGTTACGCTATGGATCGTGGAATTTCAATGTGTAATAATGGTAAAATATAAATGAATTACTTGCTAATATTTATCAATGAAAATGTGATATTTAAAATATATTATTTTTCAGCACGTATATGGCTGTATCAAGACTTGACATCACATCCAGCTTTGCAATATTTAGCATGGGTATCATTACCAGTTATTTTAATATTATTTAGTGCTGGTTTTGTTCATATTGTTGCACCACAAAGTATTGGTTCTGGTATACCAGAAATGAAAACAATATTACGTGGTGTTGCATTAAAAGAATATTTAACATTTCGTACACTTGTTGCTAAAATAATTGGTTTAACAGCAACATTAGGATCTGGTTTACCACTTGGTAAAGAAGGTCCATTTGTACATATTGCAAGTATTGTTGCAACATTATTATCAAAACTTGTAACATCATTTCAAGGAATATATGAAAATGAATCACGTAATTGTGAAATGTTAGCTGCTGCTGCTGCTGTTGGTGTTGCATCATGTTTTGCAGCACCAATTGGTGGTGTATTATTTAGTATTGAAGTTACAACTGTTTATTTTGCTGTTAGAAATTATTGGCGTGGTTTTTTTACAGCAGTATGTGGTGCAACAATGTTTCGTTTATTAGCAATATGGTTTCAACGTGAAGAAACAATAACAGCAATGTTTGCTACAAATTTTACAATGGATTTTCCATTTGATCCACAAGAGCTATTTGTATTTGCTCTAATTGGTGTTGGTAGTGGTCTTGGTGGTGCATTTTATGTATGGTTACATCGTCAATATGTTATATTTATGAGAAAAAATAAAAGTATGAATGCATTTTTACAAAAAAATAGATTTTTATATCCTGGTATTGTATCATTAATTGTTGCATCAGTATCATTTCCAATGGGACTTGGACAATTTATGGCTGGTGAATTAAATACACATGATCAAGTTTATGGTTTATTTACAAATTTTACATGGACAAAAGAACATCTTAATGCTGAAGAAATTAATATTGTTAAACATTGGTCAACACCATATAATGATGTATTTATTGGTTTATTTGGTTATGTATTATTTACATTTATATTTTCAATAATAAGCTCAACTGTTCCAGTACCATCTGGTATATTTATACCAGTATTTAAAATTGGTGCTGCACTTGGTAGAGCTGTTGGTGAATCAATGGCATTATCATTTCCAAATGGTGTTAGATATGGTGGTGTTATAACACCAATTACACCTGGCAAGTTGATGAATTTAATGATTCAATTGATGATTTATTTAATTGATTAATTTGTTTGTTTATTTAAGGTGGATATGCAACTGTTGGAGCTGCTGCATTTTCAGCTGGTGTAACACATACAATATCAGTCAGTGTTATTATATTCGAAATGACTGGACAAATAACACATATTGTACCAATTATGATTGCTGTTTTAATTAGCAATGCCATTGCAGCTCTCCTACAACCAAGTATATATGATAGTATTATTCTCATCAAAAAATTACCATATCTTCCTGATCTTTTACCATCAAGTTCTGGTAAGTTTATCAAAAAATTTTTTCAATATAAAACCTGGTAGAAATATATTTCTCCAATTTTTCTTCCAACTTTTCTCCAACCATGGGTCATTTTCGTAAAAAGGTGGAGAAAGTTGAAAAAAAGGCGGAGAAATTTGGAAAAAGTTGGAGAAATATTTCTACCAGGAAATCTATGCACATTTTCATACAAAACTATAACATCATTTTTATTTAAAAAAAAAAAAAAACATGCTAACAAATTATTATTGGATAAAAAAAGGGTAAGATTTGTAATAATAAAATTGTAATGAACATGATACTGATGGTGCTGTTTTTCTTTGAAGGAATGTACAATATTTATGTGGAAGATTTTATGGTACGTGATGTCAGATATATTTGGCATGGAATATCATATCAAAAATTGAAAGACATATTAAAAGAAAATAGAAAACTTCGTGGTTTTCCATTAGTTGATAATCCCGACTCTATGATTCTTCTTGGTTCAATACAACGTTTGGAGTTGATCAAATTAATTGAAAAACATATTGGTCGTGAACGAAGATTACAGGTAATAATTAAAAAAAAAACAATAAATTAATATAAATAAATTAAAATATATTTTGTAAAAGGTTGCACAAAAACTACAAAAAGAAGCTGAAGAACGTGCACGTGAAGAAATGGAACGTGCTCTACTTGAACAAGAACGTTCAAGACGTCCATCAAGATTTGAAGTAATACCAGCACCAGATATACTAAAAATGCAACGACAAAGTGTTAATGATTTATCATCAATATCACAAAATGGTGATCATCATACATACCACTCACCAATATTTGGTTCACAGCCAAAAAAATCAATATTAAAAAAGACAAATTCATTTACATTAAAAGGTTTTAGTCCATTATCAAGTCCAGCAGTAACACCATATACAACAGTTACTGGTGCTGAGAGTAGAATACGTTTAGCATTTGAAGCAATATTTCGTAAATCAGCAACACTACAAGATGTTGATCCAGATCCAGAAGTTGGTACATCAATTAATGATAATAATTGTAATAATATAACATCATCATCACAAATAATACAACCAATGTTAATGACACCAAGTCCAGCAACATCAAAAAAAGTACAATTACCACGTGAAAGAGTTATTGATATGTCTGCTGAAGATCAAAAACATTGGGAAGAAAGTGAAATGTCTAAAGAAGTTGATTTTTCAAGATGTCATATTGATCCAGCACCATTTCAACTTGTTGAAAGAACATCATTATTAAAAGTACATAGTTTATTTAGTATGGTTGGTGTTAATCATGCATATGTTACAGCAATTGGACGTTTAGTTGGTGTTGTTGCACTTAAAGAACTTAGAAAATCAATTGAAGATGCTAATTCTGGTATATTACCAATTCATAATGATGCATTTTCAAATAATTCTGTTGCAAATATTGTTAAAAATGAAGCTGGTGATTATGAAGCTAAAATTGCTCTACAAAAAATTAATTCAATTGATCAAGCTGGTGGTGATGATGACGATGATGATGATGATGATAATCATGATAATAATACCAAGGCTGAAACTGTCTAACAACTATTTATCATATTTTTTTTCTTTTTTTTTTTGTTGTTTAATTAATTAATATACATTATTTTTTTTTTTTTTCTTTTCAAATTGTGATAGTCACGTCTATGATGACGTGACCTGATGTGCAAATACCACCAGAAGATGTATGCTTATTTTATTTTTCAAAAATAATCATTAACGGCTGGCCGTTAATTTAATTTATATATATATTTTTTTTTGTCTTTATTTAAATTTTTAAGCTACAATTATTTTATTATTGTAAAAGGAAAATAATTTACATCTCTGGAGCATGTGTCTATATTTCAATTGTGATTGTGACAAAAAAAAAAATATGCCAAAATTTGATACTGTTGTTGTCAATTAGCGATGAATTTAAAAAATTTTAATTATCATAATTTTAAAAATCTTTTATTTAAGTATTTTCAAATTATGTCACAAATAATTTTTGTTTTATTATTATTAAAAATGAGTCTTCCTTAAAAAATATTATAACATTCCATCCATGTATGCAAGATAGATTGTTTTTTTTTTTTTTTAAATGGTTTTATTTAATTTGATTATTGACTGAGTGTCATTGGCAATGACATTGACTCATTTTTATAAATTTAATTATCCCAATAATGTCATTTGTAAATAAATTGTATCATAAATACCAAAAAGACAAAAAATAACTTATTAAAAACAAGTAGAAAATTTAAATTATGATTATTGTTGTGTTGTTTAATTATTTGGTATCAGTGGAAATTTTATCTGGGGCAAACCAACCATGAAGACACTTTGGAATTGGTCCTGGTGTTGAGAATGTTGATCGTCCAACTTCATCAAGATTTTTAGCATCAAGTATCAACAAACAAACATCAGTCTCTTGTTCCTGACCAAATACACCAGCACATAATATAACACCATCATCTTCATCCTGTTTTGTAAATTATTATCATTAATATAGATTAAATTTTAAAGCTTGATAATATCATGAAGAGATTTATCATTTATCTTTAATTGAAAAATAAAAAAAAAGAGATTAAATAATTGTGTGCTGGTGATCTCAATACAAGTGCTATTATCTTTTTTAATTTAATTTATATAAAAAAACTTAAATTATATTTTAATCTCATGTTTTATATCAGTATTATAAACAATTATGCTTTTTTTTTTTTAAAGATAAGATATACCTTGGCATCAGGTCTTGGTACAAATATTGGCTCACTTGGATATAAATTTTTTTCATAAAATATTTTACGTTTTTTAGTTTTAGTATCAACTTTAATTACCTAAAAAAAAAAATTTATATTATTATTAATTAATTAGGTATTTATTTATAAATATACTAACTGCTCCTGGATTTTCAACATCAACATCTGTTGAAATTGCATAAAAATATCTATATTTTTTGCCCAAATAGGTTTGATTATATCTTGGTGTTTCACATCCTAAATTACATAATAATTCTGGCTTGATAAATACACTACCATTATCAAGTTTATGTGCACTTGATTTTTTTTTAAATACATTATCTGTATTTATTTCTTTATCAGTTGTAAATTTATTATTCATTGGTAATATAAATCTCAATGGTCTTCCTCGAAATAGCTGTGCATAATTTGGATTTTTATGCATATTTTTCATTGCATCAACGTACATACAATCAAGCATATTTGCATCACGATAACAACAAATGTCTATTGTTA
The DNA here is from genome assembly GCF_014905175.1 of Aphidius gifuensis. NCBI lineage: Eukaryota > Metazoa > Arthropoda > Insecta > Hymenoptera > Braconidae > Aphidius > Aphidius gifuensis. Next base: position 30,469,656 of record NC_057789.1, read on the forward strand.
TTTTATCACTGTTTTTAGATTCATATTGGTTTATAATGTGGAAAAAAAAAAATGCCTCAGCTGTAAATGTCTTAACAATTTTTCCATTTTTACGAGAAATTATATGAAAAAGTGTCTGGAAAAAAATAAAATTAATAATTATTAATTATTTAATAAAATATATAAATTTTTGCTTTTTTTGTACTCGAAAAACCACATTTATTTATTGAATTATAGAAGCATAATTTCATGAAATTTCCATTTAGAAATATTTTTTTTATCGAAAATGAGTTGCAGCGAAAAATTACGAATTTTGTCTTGAACGTAATGGAAGATATAAAATTAAAAAAAAAATTAAAATAATTGAAATTAAATTCTAAAATTTTTAGGATAATTAGATTTAAGTATTGTTTAAATAATAAAAGCATAATTTCATGAAAATTTCATTTAGAAATATTTTTTTTTATCACATACGACCTACAGCAAAAAATCCCAAATTTTTTCTGCAAGTAATGAGAGATATAAAATTAAAAAAAAAATAAAAATAATTCAAATAAAATTCTAAAACTTTCAGGATAATTAGATTTGAGTATTATTTAAATAATAGAAGGATAATTTTATGAAAATTCTATTAAAAAATATTTTTTTATATCGAAAATGAGTTGCAGCGAAAAATTACAAATTTTGTCTTGAACGTAATGGGAGACATAAAATTAAAAAAAAAATAAAAATAATTCAAATAAAATTCTAAAACTCTCAGGATAATTAGATTTGAGTATTGTTTAATAATAAAAGCATAATTTCATGAAAATTCCATTTAAAAATATTTTTTTTATCAAATACGACCTACAGCGAAAAATCCCAAATTTAATATTGAAATTAATGGGAGATATAAAATTAAAAAAAAAATTGAAATAATTGAAATTGAATTCTAAAACTTTCAGGATAATTAGATTTGAGTATTGTTTAAATAATACAAGCATAATTTCATGAAAATTCCATTTAAAAATATTTTTTTTATCGAAAATGAGTTGCAGCGAAAAATTACGAATTTTGTCTTGAAAGTAATGGGAGACATAAAATTGAATAAAAAATAAAAATAATTCAAATAAAATTCTAAAACTCTCAGGATAATTAGATTTGAATATTGTTTAAATTATAGAAACATAATTTCATGAAATTTCCATTTAGAAATATTTTTTTTATCAAATACGACCTACAGCAAAAAATCCCAAATTTGATCTACAAGCCAAGGAAAAAATCGAGTATTTTCATATTATTTTAAAAACAATAACCACTAAAAATAATAAATAATAATTAAAAAATTAATCTACATACATTTTCATCATCATGCCATTTCAAACAAGTTGCAAGTGGTTTATTTTTCAATTGTGCACCAAGCATATTGATCAACGAAATAGCCAATGGTTGTTCAATAATAATAAAAAAATTATCAGTTATACCAAACGTGTGCATGTACGCCGGATTTAATTTCCACCTTGCTGGTATTTTTGATATTATTTTAGCATTATCAAACATTGTTTTACTATTATTATCAATATTTGGAAAATGTACAATAGTATAAACTGGTCCAGATTTATTGTAACCCATGCCAATATTATATACACCACCATCAGGCATAACATGAGGATGAGACGTATGATTAACAATATTAACATGATCAGTCAAATAAACCTATCAAATAAAACAACAAATTAATTATTTAATTAAACAAATAACTCTTTAAATAATTTGTATTATTTTTAGTTGATTTAAATTAATATTATACCCTGTCTTTAGTCTCCAATGTTTCTGGTGATATTCTATGAGCAAATGGTGTCTCATTAAATGTATAATAATCATCACCAAATGGATAAATTGATATCATTGAATTATCAGTCATATTTTCTTCTGGATCAAATATTGCACTTACACTAAATTTATCAATAAAAAAACAAATTAATTATTCAATCAAAAGCCTGACTTTTAAATTATATTACCGTTTAAATATTGTTTGACAAGGATCAGGTACTGATCTTGTACCAAATTCAGTTAAAACAATTCTCTGTGCTTGTTTATTTTTTTTATAAACATTTGTTTGTATAAAACGATTTTGATATGTTATTTTTCCATTATTAATATGAAATCTAAATAATAAAAAATTAAGTTAAGATAGAAAATTAAAATAGCTGGTAAATGATTTTTACCTGTGTAATAGAGCTGAACTATCAAATAAATGTTCAAATGTATAATCACCAACTTTAAGACAACCTGGACCATTTCTTAATAAACTTCCTTTTATCCAATTTGGAATTTTACCAGTTATTTTACCACTGATTGGTTTAATTGTTTCATTTTCACATGATCTCATCCAAATTGTACTATCAGTATTTGGCCAATAATAATCATCATTATTTTTATTCTGTAATAATTTATTTTCATTTTTAATATCATGCTTTTTATATCTCTGATTTAGATAATGATTTATCACTTGAAACTTTTCACTCGACATTGAATTTAGATTTTTTTTTTAATTATCTCTTTTACTTGATTGATTTTAATTTTTTATTCGATATTTTTGAATTGTTTGCGTGGAAATTGATTGAGATTTATAATAAAATTAACTAAACAATTTTTTAAATACATATTTTGATTTTATAATAGAGATATTTTATGCTTTTTTTTTATTTTCTGCAAACGTTTCATAAACAAGTTGCGTCAACAAGTGTATCATAGGCCAACATTGCTAGACATTTTAAAGGCTACGCTTTAATCTTTTTATTAATTTGACATGGCACATATGAAGCCATACACCCTAAATCACGTGGCATAATTTTATTTTTTTTATAATCAATATAATTTTATCACGTGTACAATAATTCTTTGCTAATTAATTCATATATAAAAATATAAAAAAACAATAATTTTAATTTTATTATTAAATTATCTGTAGAATTTATTTTTATTAATTCTATTAAATAACAAATAAATATATTTTATAAATTAAATTGGTGATATAATATTTAAACAGTGTTTGACAATAAAATAAAATCAAATTTAAATAAAAAAAAAAATTTATAACCAGAGTATTTTGAATAATTTAAATGCCCGTTTGAATGCGGGCATTTAAATTTCCAAGAAAATTTATAGGTCACCCTTTATTCCAAGAAACAAAAATAGACTAAATATAAAAAAATAAAAACCGGTTTTAAAGGGAAATAAAATGAAAAAAAAAATACGTCCTTATTCCTGGAAATTATTCATCGTAAAATTTATTAAATGAAATTTAAAAAAATGCATCATTATAAATTAAATAAAAAAAAAATGAAATATAGAGAATATTTAATAGAAAAAAATGTAAATAAATATAAATAAGCCGGAAGTTTTAACGAGTTATTTTCAAGGACAAATATTCCAGTTGTAAAAATCATAAAGAATTCATGAATTAATAATAAAATTACTTGTTTTATGAAAAATAAAAAATAATAAATAAATAAAAATAATGTATTTAATATAAATAATAATATAATATTTATACCGAAAAATGGCTGACTGTGTTGTTAAATTTCCACTGACAAGTAGAAAAATTACGTCGTTTAATTAAAGTTCCATAATATTTGCAATTTTTAATGTATTTAATATTTTTGTACAAGCAAAATAGATCAATTTTCATGATCAATAATATTTAAAATACCAGAAGATTTAAATGTACATTAAAATAGTCAAAATGAAAAAAAATAAATTCAATTGCAGAGTAATGAGTATGTGTGTTGTACTGTAGAAATAATATCAACACATATCAACTTGTTACAGATTGCAGTGCACTCTGGATCACAGCCAAAATATATTTGGAACTCAAGGCAATTGATACACTTGGCCTTTCACTTTGAATCACGTGTTGATCAACAAATTAAAATAAATACACGGCTTCATTAAAAATCAATAATAATTATTAAAAAAAAATATATATTTCTGTATTTTTATTTCGTCGATAATATATTTAAAATAAATTATCAATCGAAATTTTTATTCTGCATTACCATCAGCACAATTTAAAATTGACCTACCACAAAATAAAAAAAAAATTAATTAACAAAAAATATACACACATGATTGCTTATATTTTAAAAAAATAATTAAAAATTCTTGTTGATAATAATCATCAAATTTTCAAGGTGAAAAAACTTGTTTACAAAATTCCCAACAACTTTTTCCATAAAAATATTTTTTAATAATATAAAAAATTAAAATGAAAAATACAATATTTTATATAAAAATTTCTTGAATATGAAATTCATAAATACCCACGTGAGAAAAAAAGTAAATGAATATATAATTTATTTATTATGATACGAAATAATTAATAATAATTTATTTGTGAAAAAAAAAATGTAGATCAATGTTACAATATTTTAAAAAATACATAAATTGACAGATAATAGTTGATTATTATACCCACATTATCAACAAACTGTAAATAGTTGTATCACACTTTGACCAGAAGATTATAAAAAAATATCAGCAAATTCAGCCAAGTAAGAGATTATAAAGTCACATGTTTTTCATTACGTGCATTAGCACAAAAAAATTAAAATAATAATAAAAGTGATAAAACAAATCTACACGTGACAAACAAAATAAAAAATCAACAGAATAATAAATAAACAGCAATATTAATAATTTATTATTCAACAAGATATGTAAAATCGAGCATCGACCTCGTTTGATGGTCATTATTTTTTATCCACTATAATTATGTTACTATTTACTATAGAAAAAAAAAAAGCTCCCACATGTTCTGATGAATATTTAAAAATACGTAAACATTATTATCATCACCCACTCATGAAAAATAAAAAAATTAATATTAAAAAATTATCGATCGATTTGTCAATTAATTATCTTGACGTATAAAATTCTTAATAGTTAATAATAACAATAAATTAATAGAAAAAAAAAAAAAAGGTAAATGTTTTAATTAAATTATAAAAATAGAAGTGAAAAAAATATCAGCACGCAAACATGATGATTGTAAAAAATAATAAAAAATGATTATTATCTAATTGATTAATAATTTTCATTTATTATTTGAGTTAATTTTACATCGTGTGATTATGACCAATAAATCATTGACATGAATGTTTTTTTTAAAAATAGTAAAAAAATGTTAAAATGCATTTTTTAAATATTTTTAATATTAGAAAATTACAAGTATTAAAATAAATAATTTAAACAAGTGTCCTGAGTATTAAATAAGCATAATTAAATTTTTTTAAAAAGGAATATTCCACAATCCTGCGGAGTGTATATCACGCGTTTGTCACGTGTATATTTATTGAGTAAAAGTTTCGAAATCAATACGCACATGAGGTGTTTATGACGTAACATATTTGTTGGGGTCGTCAACAGAGACCTGTGATAGTTATTACTTATAAAAAACACTTGAATTTTAATTAACTAAATAAATGTAATTTTATAAAATTTATCATGTTTTTATATTTTTATTTTTTTATAAAACCAACATTTAAGATACTCATTTTTGTTTATCATAAGATCAATTATTATTGATTACCAATTTACCCTTTAAACATTGCTACATACTATTTTTAAATTTAAAAAAAACGAATGATAAAAAATAAATTGTTTGTTTAAATTGAGTGCAATGAATGAAATGATAAAAAAAAAATATATATATAGATATAAAAGTTTGAACCTCGTGGTGGTGATAATACAATGCGAGTCACTTGACTTACTGAGACCTAACAATTTTAATAAAATATTGGGTTGATCCAGACCACCCAGACTGTTTTGCATTTGAAATCAACGCAAATAATAAACAATATGCCATTTGTCCAATAACAAAAGTTATGAGACATTTTCTACTCCAAGTATACTTCAATGTGAGTTTTAAAAAAATTATTTACTATTATTTTATTTAAGGATTTATGTTTTTAATTATTTTAATTTATATATTTGTTTAAACATTATTATGTAATAATTAAAACATTTAAAAAAGTCGTTAAATTATTTTTAAAAAAAATTTTTTTTCACAAGGTTAAACTGTTATTATTAAAACAATGAGAAAAAAACAAAATAAAAATCAACAAGTTTATGTAAAAAAATACTGTTAATGTATATAATAAATTTTATTATTAATAATAAAAAAAAAAATTAATGTAAATATAAATGTAATGTAATTTGCAATTTTGTATGATATATAATTTTATATTTTTCATAAATATCATTCACGTAGATTGAACGTGATTATAATGATGAAAAATAACAACAAAGATAAGATATATATATTTTTTTTTAATCCCCTTTTGCATTTAATATAAAATAATAATTTTTTTTTCAATTGACAAATATATATCCTTATAAAATAAGATTGATATAATTTTTTTTTTAATAATAATAAATCACATCAACAAAAGAAAATATAAATAAAAAAATAATCTTTTGTTTTTCTATCAGCCAAAAATTAATTTTTTATTTTTTGTTTATAAATATAACAAGTGGAAAATTCGAGTTTATTATAGTGATGACGATTATTTTCTTTGACACAGACAAACAGTCGTCAAATTGTAAAAAAAAAAAGAGTCCAACAAGATAGCAGTGTTATTGTACGAATAAAAAAAGTCGAACAGTTTAGCTCTGGCAAGCAACAGCGACAGTAGACTTTTTAAATTTAATCAAACACGTTTCTATCAAAGACAATAAAATTTCCAAGCAATTTTTAAAAAAACCATAAATTATCAATAGCTATTATAAATGTTATAAATAAATTTAATAACAATTTTTATCTAACGAAAAAAAATAAAATAAAAAAAAAAAATATTCACAAATGACTCGTGGACGTAAAAAAAAATACCACGTAGAATTAAAATTTATATGGAAATATTATCTCATTCGTTGAAAAGTATATTAAAAAAATATATATTTATTAAAAAATAATATATTAAACAAGTATTTGTTTACCACTTAAAAGTGATAAAAAATAAAATATAAAAATTAAGTTGTAAAAAAAAAATTTTCACTGTGATAAATATTTAAAAATAAACTCAGGAAGCATAAAGAATAATAGTATTTAAATAATACGTTGTTGTTATTATTATAAATAATAATAATAATAATTTAGTTTAAATAAATAAATTAAATAAATAAATTGTGTTGGTGTAAATAGCTTTGAATAGCAATGAATGAGTAAGTACATATAAATATGGAAATGATTAATTTCATTGTTAATTATATATTTTATTGAAACATTATTTTTGGCTTGATTTGAAATATTTTTTCTTGTGATAAACAAAGGTCTATTTAATGCATATGATGCAATTATTCTAATAATAAATATCTTCCTGGTGTTGATAGAAAAAAAGTAAATTCAAACAAAAAAAATTTAAAAAAAAAGTGCTAATTTCTGTGGAAAATTTATTTTTAAAATTATTTATAACAATTATTTATTGTTTAGTTATATTTTTTTTTTTTTTATTTTATTGTTAATGCAAATTTGGACTTGACATATGTGATATTTACAAATTATATATTTCAAATCCAAGTTTGGGTGTGAGCCAAAAATAATAGGAAATAAAAAAATAGTTAAAATTAAATTAAAGATCGTTGTCCTTGTGTGCAATGTCAACGTATTTATTCAAAATTTTTTTACTTATTATTGGTTGATTAATGAAAAAATATTAATAATATTTATTTGAAATATATATTAAGATAATTGTGTATGCGGATTTTTTTTAAACATCTGTTTATGACTCAGACGATTTAATGAAAAAAAAAAAAAAAATGATGATAACAGTTTATTTACGGATATATTTAATTTCCTTGTATTTTTTTTTTGTCGTTTAACATTTTCTTCGTGGTAATTTAAAAAACAGCGAAAACAAAAAATTATAATTATATTGTTGATGTAAAAATGAATGAATTGTTAATTAATTTATTTTTTATAAAAAAATTTGAAAAAAAAAAAATGAAAAATGTTGTTTATTCATAACGGAGCTTTTTTTTTATAATAAAAACACAGTACTATGATTATTATTAATTAAAAATTTATTTTTTTTTTATAAAATGTTAATTGAGTTTAAATGAAAAAAGTTTATCCACAGATAAGCTTAATTTTCTTTTTTATTTTTTATATTTTCCTCATTAAATTATTTTTTTTTCAATTCAAAATTTAAAAAAATAGTAGAAATAAATAATCATAATTATTATTAATTAAAAATGAATAAAAAAATATTAAGATTATTATTAATTAAAAGTCTATTAATTTTTTTATAAAAAAAAATGATTATTATTCACAAATCAGCTAATATTTTCTCTTTCATTTCATAGTTTCCTCACAACTCAATTCTAATTATTATTAAAAATAAAAAAATCCAAATTATTAATTAAAATCTTATCTTGTAAAAAATATAAATTAATTTGATAATAATATAATAATAATAACAAAATTAAAAATTAATAAAAAATATTCAAAAAAAAAATTTCAAAGAAAAGAAAAAATGAATAATTAAAACAGCCTCATTTTTTTTTGTTTAATTAAAAATAATTATGATTAATAAATTAATTGTTTAATCAACTGTTTAATGTACTGTTATTATAACAACAACAAGTAATATTTGAATGTTTCTAATTGATCTAATCGAAGCTGCATATTAATGAACATAACGATAATAAAAGTAACAATTTAATTCATATATTTACACTTGTCCTTGCACTGTTTATTGACAATAATGATGATTGTCAATTTATCACAATAACTAGACAATAAATAATTGCTTAAAAAAAAGTATATTATCATGATAAATGCCAGTCAATTTAATGATCCATCAATTGACTAAAAAATAATGATAATTTTAATTTTTCAAATAGTAAAACATCAGATAAAATGGCTGATTCAAATAGCCTGATAGATCAATTAGCAGTACCTCAAAAAATCCAGCCAATAGTATGGAAAAATGATGATGAAAAAACAGAAATACAAAAAAATTTAGATGACTTAGAACTTGGTGTTGGACCTTCAATAAATGGCAGTGCATTACGACAAGTATTGGCATCATTTGTTGCACAACTTGGCAAGTTTAATTTAATATAAAAAATATATAAAATTATATCTAAATGTTTTGAATTAATTTCAGGTACCATAAATACTGGTATGGCATTTGGTTTTTCAGCAATAGCATTACCACAATTAGAATCGTTAAACAGTACAATAACAATAAGTAAAGTTCAATCATCATGGGTTGGTAAGTACCACTTGATAATCATCAAAATAAAATATAACAATTAGCAAATAATATAAATTAAATATTTCAGCAAGTATGTCATCAATTGGTACACCAATTGGTTGTGTATTAACTGGTTATATGATGGATAGTCTTGGTAGAAAAAAATCTCTAATTATAACTGAAATACCAGCATTAATTGGTTGGATATTAATAAGTTTTGCAACAAATGTTGAAATGTTATATATTGGAAGATTTTTAGTTGGTTTAGGATCTGGTATGGTTGGTGCACCAGCACGTGTTTATACATCTGAAGTAACACAACCACATTTACGTGGTATGTTAACAGCATTATCATCAGTTGGTGTTTCAACTGGTGTATTACTTGAATATATATTAGGTTCAATTGCAACATGGAATATTGTTGCAGCATTAAGTTCAATAATACCATTTGCTGCATTATTTTTAATGTTTATATATCCTGAATCACCATCATATTTAATATCACGTAGTCGTCCAGATGATGCTAAAAAAGCACTTAAACAATTTCGTTCAAGTAATTATAATCTTGATAAAGAAATGAATGGACTTATTAAATTTTCACAAAAAAATAATATTAAACATTTAAGTGGACCACGTGAAATAATAAAAGCAATATTACAACCAAATGCATTAAAACCATTTTGTGTATTATTTTTTTATTTTTTAATTTATCAATGGTCTGGTACAAATGCATTGACATTTTATGCTGTACAAATATTTAATAAATCAGGTGTTACAATAAATAGTTATTTGATAACTGTTGTACTTGGTGTTGTTAGACTATTATCAACAATAATGGCATGTGTACTTTGTCGTAAATGTGGAAGAAGACCATTGACAATGATATCATCAATTGGATGTGGTATATCAATGATTGGATTCAGTGGATATTTGTGGTATTATCAATACTGGAAATTAAATAATATTGAACCATCATTTACTTGGATGCCAGTGTTATTTATATTTTCTTATACTATTGCTTGTACAATTGGATTTTTAGTTATACCTTGGGTAAGTTGTTCATGCTGTTCATGTTGTTCATGCTGTTGTTTAGGTTTTGCTTGGTTTTTTTAATATAATATTTGTTATTTTTTTCAGGTCATGATTGGTGAAGTTTATCCAGTTCAAGTTAGGGGAATCATGGGAGGATTAACAACTTTTTCAGCACATTCATTTGTCTTTAGTGTTGTTAAAAGTTTTCCATTTTTAATTGATACAATTACTATGCATGGCACATTTTTAATGTTTGGATGTATATCGCTATTTGGAACAATATATTTTTATACATTTTTACCGGAGACTAAAAATAAAACACTCCAAGAAATTGAAGATTATTTTTCCGGTAGAAATTCAAGTTTAAAAACAGGAAGTTTAAAATTTCGTAAAACAATTATTCATGATGATGATGATAAACAAAATCAAGAAGAAGAAATAACAAAAACATAAAATTTATATCAATAATTTTTAAATCATCATAATGAGCTATTTTATTTTTTTTTTTTTTGTTGTTGAATGTTTATAAAAAATAACTAATTATTAAGTTTTTAATTTTAAATACAAAATTATTTTTAAATAAAAATATTTTAGATCTCGTAAAAGTATTTTAATAAATTGAAAAAATAAAAAAAAAATGATTATTGTAAATAAATTAATTTAACGCGCAAAAATTACTTATTTTTTTAAACAAAAGAAAGATAAATAATTATAAGAAATATGATAAATTTAATAAAAATTATAAATTATAGAAAAATAAAGATGAGAATTTTGTGAATTTGATAAAAATATAAACTTATATCTTTTATTTTTATTAACAAAAGCGACCCCGTGCTACCTTGTTATTTTATAAAGTACACCTTTTCTGTTTTATAATTCCCTAATAAAATCGAAAACTCCTCCGGTGGTTTTCTTGGTCCTAGACCACCAATATTGGCATTGGTTATTCAGATGTTGGACAAAATTATGACGGGCCAAATTATTTACCTAATAATTATATAATAATTTTGGACCACATCAGAGTGATGGTATATGGGTAATTGGACAAGCACCAATGAACTTTGGTGGTGATTGGATGAATAATAATAAAAAAAATAATAATTGTAGTTCTATATATATATTTTGGAAATATCTAATATTTAAGAAAATAAAAAAAGAAAATTTTCTTTCTTTTTTTTTTTTTCATTATTTAATAGTGAAGAGAATAAAAATTAACTAACTATTGTATTATTATTATTAATATTTGCGAAAAAAAAAAATTTTTTATATGAAAAAAAAACAAAAGGAATTATTAAATAAGATAATAAAAATAACACAGCTCAATATTAATAATTATAAAATGTTTTTTTGTTTATAAAAAAATTATTGTTAAATGACTTAATACTTCCAAGATAATGATTAAATAAAAATTATTATATACGTATATTACTCAAAATATATAATTAAAAATAATTGAGATTTGTTATTAATTTATTAATTGATCGCTTTGATATTTTAAATATTAATTATAATTACTTGACATGATTAATTGCGATCAATAAATTATGAAATTAAAATTCAAGACATACGAAAAAAAAAACATATTAATAAATAAGAACAAACACCAAACTTTTTACAATTTAATTATCAAATTTTTTTATTTTATTTATCAGACAATCAGGGTTTGATAAATAATATTTATTTTGTTTTAATAATATCAATTTGTTTTAAATAAATTGCTTGTTATTTTAATTTTTTTTATTTAACAAAAAATTTTTTGGTAGCACGCAATATTCTTTCAGATGTTTCAGCTAACCATGGCGTATCGTCTGGTAAATCTTCAATGTCTTGGAAAATTACAGATAAAACCATGCTCAGAAGCATTTTTTTGCTTTTGACATTGGTTTTTCCTGAAGTTTCGGGAAGCGCCTTACTCCACGCGCCTTGCCTGTTGTTGGATTGCCAAATTGTTCTCCATTTTCTTGAAAAAAAAAAAAAAAAAAACAAGCACAATATCATTTAACAATGTCAGATGCAACAATTAGAAATTTTTGTTCATACAATTGTGTTATGGAATTTCAAGGACAATATACTAAATATAGTACGTCCACATCTATGTGTTAAATCAACACCAACTGATGAAGTACAAAAAATATTAGTACCAATACCAGTACCAATTTATTAACATTTAATTTAGTTGACATTTGCATAAAATAATGACATTGATATTTAAATATCTAACTATGCCCTGGTAGAAATATTTCTCCGCCGTTACTCCGGCTTTTTCCGGCATTACTCCGGCTTTCTCCGGCATTACTCCGTTTTTGGCCCATTTCCGGAGAAACTACTCCGGCATGAGGTTGGTGGCGGAGAAATTACTCCGGCATGAAATTGATGGCGAAGAAATTATTCCGGCATGAGGTTGATGGCGGAGAAATTACTCCGGCATGAGATTGGTGCCGGAATATTTTCTCCGCCATCAATTTCATGCCGGAGTAATTTTTCCGCCATCAACCTCATGTCGGAGTAATTTCTCCGGAAATGGGCCAAAAACGGAGAAATGCCAGAGTAATGCCGGAATAATGCCGGAGTAATGCCGGAGTAATATTTCCACCAGGCCTGATAAATACAGATGGTGCTGATTTGAGTGTCTATATTGATCTGCAGCATATATATCAATATAGATCTACAATATTTTTTCCCGGGGGGTGTAATGAATGATGTGTAATAATTTTCTCAATTTACCTGGTCCAAATTCAGCTGCTGAAGTTGAAAATTGACGAGATGTGGTGTAATTCTTTACAAGGTTAGACTTGATTGGTCCTTCATCTTTCATCAATTTTTGATGGTTAACTAAGAAAATAAAAATATTATGTTATTTTCAATCAATAAATTAATTAATGTAGTTACTTTCTATTTGTTCTAAATTTACCTGCCATTTGAGCTGGAAAGTTCACAGGGAAATGAACCAACCCTCCCAAATTAAGTCTTCTCATCATCATCAAGTTGTTGATGAAATCCCTTTGTTGAATTCCTGAAATATGAGTATTATTAAATTAGTTTTGATAAGCTTTAGAATTTACAATACATTTAAATAATTTGTCTCTAAATATTTTATCAAATATTTAAATATTTAAGTATGGCGATAGTTTTCATGTAAACCATAAACAGTATTGGCTTAATTATATCTCTGTTCATGGTTTGCGTGAAAACTGTCGACGCGTACTCTTTTATATATTTTCCTCACTGAGGCCTTTTTTTGACTATACTTTTTCAAAGGCGTTGGCGTCGGTAAGCTACTGCTTTTACCACATACCTCCTTGGTATTTAAAAAGTGAAATTTGTTCCTTCTGAACACTTCACTATGAAGCGCACCTTAAAGGATAAGTATATTGCCTATTTATACTTTCGGTAGTAGCTGAAGATGTAAAAATTATTACCATTGAATATTTAAAAAAAAAAAGTTAATTTTCATATTATTATCATTAATAATTTTCATTTATATAACAATTTTATAAAATACAAGATATTAAAAATACAGCAATATTAATTGTATATTTTTATTTATTTCTTTTATTTGAAAATTGGTAAGATGGTAGTACTTAACTGGTTGCTTAACTTTTTAATAATATAAATTCATCGACAAGGCTATTCACCCAACCAAGCACTTAAAAACTTAAAAATCTACCCCGGTGGAAATTTTTCTCCGAATTTTCCCAAATTTCACCGTGATACCTCCGAATTTCTCCAAAATTGACCCAAGCGAAGAAATAAGAGGAAAAATTTTCTCCGCGTCGTTTATTTCGGAAAAATTTCTCATTTTAAGTTTTTTAAGTCCTCAGTTGGATGAATAGCCTTTTCGTTAATGTTTCTATGATAATTCAAATTTTTTTCATAATATTTCTATTATTATTTTTTGAAGAAATAAAATTTATTTTTTGAATATCAGGGAAGCAGGTGAAAGAGGAGGTGAACTAGAAATTGTATAAAATACCTCTTTCCTTGTTCTATGATCCTGTTAAAAAATTAATGTCGCCACTTTTTTTTTTCTAATTGATTTTCAAGAAATAAAATTTATTTTTAAAATATCAGGAGAGCAGGTAATGCAGGAGGTGAACTAGAAATAAAATAAAATACCTCCTTGCTCATTCTATGATCCTGTTAAAAAATTAAACTCGCCACTATTTTTTTTCTAATTGTTTTTCAAGAAATAAAATTTATTTTTGAAATATCAGGAGAGCAGGTAATGCAGGAGGTGAACTAGAAAATAAATAAAATACCTCCTTTCCTCTTTCTATGATCGTTAAAAATTAATGTCGCCACTATTTTTTTTTTTTTATTGATTTTCAAGAAATAAAATATTTTTGAAATATCAAAAGAGTAATTAAGAGGTGAACTGGAATACAAATAAAATACCTCCTTGCTCATTCTATGATCCTGTTAAAAAATTAAACTCGCCACTATTTTTTTTCTAATTGTTTTTCAAGAAATAAAATTTATTTTTAAAATATCAGGAGAGCAGGTAATGCAGGAGGTAAACTAGAAATCAAATAAAATACCTCCTTGCTCATTCTATGATCCTGTTAAAAAATTAATGTCATACTATTTTTTTTCTAATTGTTTTCAGAAATAAAATTTATTTTTGAAATATCAGGAGAGCAGGTAATGCAGGTGAACTAGAAAATAAATAAAATACCTCCTTGCTGTTCTATGATCCTGTTAAAAAATTAATGTCGCCACTATTTTTTAATTGATTTTCAAAAATAAAATTTATTTTTAAATGTCAGAAGAGCAGGTAGGCAGGTAGAACTAGAATACAAATAAAAAATACCTCCTTGCTCATTCTATGATCCTGTTAAAAAATTAACTCCCACTATTTTTTTTCTAATTGTTTTTCAAGAAATAAAATTTATTTTTGAAATATCAGGAGAGCAGGTAATGCAGGAGGTGAACTAGAAAATAAATAAAATACCTCTTTCCTTGTTCTATGATCCTGTTAAAAAATTAAACTCGCCACTATTTTTTTTCTAATTGTTTTTCAAGAAATAAAATTTATTTTTGAAATATCAGGAGAGCAGGTAATGCAGGAGGTAAACTAGAAATCAAATAAAATACCTCCTTGCTCATTCTATGATCCTGTTAAAAAATTAAACTCGCCACTATTTTTTTTCTAATTGTTTTTCAAGAAATAAAATTTATTTTTGAAATATCAGGAGAGCAGGTAATGCAGGAGGTGAACTAGAAAATAAATAAAATACCTCCTTGCCTGTTCTATGATCCTGTTAAAAAATTAATGTCGCCACTATTTTTTTTTTAATTGATTTTCAAGAAATAAAATTTATTTTTGAAATATCAGGAGAGCAGGTAACATAAGAGGTGAACTAGAATACAAATAAAATACCTCCTTGCTCATTCTATGATCCTGTTAAAAAATTAAACTCGCCACTATTTTTTTTCTAATTGATTTTCAAGAAATAAAATTTATTTTCAAATATCAGGAAACAGGTAATGCAGGAGGTAAACTAGAAACAAATAAAAATACCTCCTTGCCATTCTATGATCCTGTTAAAAATTAATGTCGCCACTATTTTTTTTCTAATTGTTTTCGAAATAAAATATATTTTAAAATATCAGGAGAGCAGGTAGAGTGAACTAGAAATTGTATAAAATACCTCTTTCCTTGTTCTATGATCCTGTTGAAAAATTAATGTCGCCACTATTTTTCTTCTAATTGTTTTTAGAGAAATAAACTTTATTTTTAAAATATCAGGAGAGCAGGTAACGCAGGAGGTGAACTAGAAATGAAATAAAATACCTCTTTGCCTGTTCTATGATCCTGATAAAAAATTAATGTCGCCACTATTTTATTTCTAATTGTTTTTTAGAAATCAAAATTTATTCTTAAAATATCAGGAGAGCAGGTAACTCAGGAGGTGAACTAGGAATCTTATAAAATACCTCTTTGCTCTTTCTATGATCCTGTTAAAAAATTAATGTCGCCACTATTTTTTTTCTAATTGTTTTCAAAGAAATAAAATATATTTTTAAAATATCAGGGGAGCAGGTGAAAGAGGAGGTGAACTAGAAATTGTATAAAATACCTCTTTGCTCATTCTATGACCCTATTAAAAAATTAATGTCGCCACTATTTTATTTCTAATTGTTTTTTAGAAATTAAAATTTATTTATAACTTATAACTAACTAATATGGTTATACTTTTAAGTTAGTAATCAGAAAATTAGTTATAACTTAATTAGTAACTCATAAGTTATAACTAATGATATTTTTTTATTAGAGACAGAATTCAAGGCCATGTAATAATAATATTAATAATAATAAGAATAATAATAAGTCAATGTTTAATTTATAATTTTATATGGTAACCTTAATTATTTGAATAATTATTTGATATCAATATATATTAAAAAAATTATATGTTAATTAATAGATGATATAATAATAATAAAAAAATTAATGAAAAATTTTCCCCTTATAATGTGATGATCAGTGATTTGATCACTAAAAAATGATCATCCTTTATATGTAGTAAGTACCGCGTCAGTGGCGCTTTGCTCTCCCGAACATTAGAGTGGGTATAAGCAGAGTGCGGCCACAGAGGTCCCATTAGTCCGACATTTTGTGCTCGCCGTATGGAGTGGGTATAAGAGATCTATGGCCGCACTCTGCTTATACCCACTCTACCGAACATCTGCGGCAACTGATCACTTGCTGTTCTTGCTGACTGACCAGTTAGCAGTTCCTTCATTGTCGCATTCACTTTGAGTTGCTTTGAGTCTTCAAGTCAGTATTTATTGTTCGACATGTTGAACCTATTGCGTCAGCCATTACTAAAATCTGTTAAAATTGCAGCGCGTAAGTTTATACCAGTTTATATACATAATATATTTTCTAGGTTGATTTTAAAATTTTTTAAAATAATACTTGATAATTGATGAATTGTTTTAGTTGGTGTTGAAAATTTTGGAAAACCAATTCCAAGAGTACTCACAAGATCATATAGTCGACAACGTCGACATCGACCGTTTCAACGTGCAGTTCAATCGAACCATCATCCATTTGCAATACCACAAATACTACGTTGGGTAAAAACCACCATGTGGTTTGGATTAACTGTAGGGATGGCAGCACTTTTTGGCGCTTTCTGGTACCAGGTCTTGATAAGGGTACGTTAATGTATATTCATCAACCTTTTTTTTTTTTTTCTTTTAACAACTGACAACTTACTCTATTTACAGGTCATGGATAATTCGATCCTTTATACCAATAAAGAAAATGATAAAAAATAATGTTATTTTTAAATCCTTTTGAAACTTTATATGCTTGGAAATTACATTAAGTAATATAAAAAAAAAGTGAAGTTTGTTTTTTTCATTATAAAATAAGATGTCTAAAATTAATCATGATATATTATATGAATTGATTAATTTATTAATAATATCTGATCCTATTATCTCGAGTTGTGTAAAAACTAATTTAAAAAGAGAAAAAAAACAAATCACAATGAAACAGATGGAATTTATTACAATTAAATAAAAAAAATATTAAAAAATAATAAAAATAAAAATTTTAATTATTAGAAAAACAGAATAAGAAGTAAATTATTAAAAACATATACTTTTTTGCTTTTTATATTTCTCTGTTATTGAATAATTTTTTTTCAAAGAAATATACAAAAAATTAAAACTATTAGAGAAACATAAAATTTAGAACATAAGTACACTTCTTCTATTTTATATTTGCTTAATAAATTTGAAAATTTCTCTGCCAGTTCTAAAAACAAATTTTTTTAATACATCGAATACCTCTCTAGTCATTCTATGTTCCTGATACAAATCGAATTTTTTTTTCAAGTATTAGGCAAATATAAAATCGAGTAGGTAAATTTTCAAAAATACCGAATACCTCTTTTGTCATTTTATGTTCCTTATACGACTTGCTAAAATGAATGGACTAATTAAATTTTCACAAAAAAATAATATTAAACATTTAAGTGGACCACGTGAAATAATAAAAGCAATATTACAACCAAATGCATTAAAACCATTTTGTGTATTATTTTTTTATTTTTTAATTTATCAATGGTCTGGTACAAATGCATTGACATTTTATGCTGTACAAATATTTAATAAATCAGGTGTTACAATAAATAGTTATTTGATAACTGTTGTACTTGGTGTTGTTAGACTTCTATCAACAATAATGGCATGTGTACTTTGTCGTAAATGTGGAAGAAGACCATTGACAATGATATCATCAATTGGATGTGGTATATCGATGATTGGATTTAGTGGATATTTGTGGTATTATCAATATTGGAAATTAAATAATATTGAGCCATCATTTACTTGGATGCCAGTGTTATTTATATTTTCTTATACTATTGCTTGTACAATTGGATTTTTAGTTATACCTTGGGTAAGTTGTTCAAGTTGTTCATGTTGTTCATGCTGTTGTTAGGGTTTTGCTTGGTTTTTTTTAATATAATATTTGTTATTTTTTTCAGGTCATGATTGGTGAAGTTTATCCAGTTCAAGTTAGAGGAATCAATGTTTGGATGTATATCGCTATTTGGAACAATATATTTTTATACATTTTTACCGGAGACTAAAAATAAAACACTCCAAGAAATTGAAGATTATTTTTCCGGTAGAAATTCAAGTTTAAAAACAGGAAATTTAAAATTTCGTAAAACAATTATTCATGATGATGATGATAAACAAAATCAAGAAGAAGAAATAACAAAAACATAAAATTTATATCAATAATTTTTAAATCATAATAATGAATTATTTTACTTTTTTTTTGTTGTTGAATGTTTATAAAAAATAACTAATTATTAAGTGTTTAATTTTAAATACAAAATTATTTTTAAATAAAAATATTTTAGATCTCGTAAAAGTATTTTAATAAATTGAAAAAATAAAAAAAAAAATGATTATTGTAAATACATTAATTTAACGCGCAAAAATTACTTATTTTTTTAAACAAAAGAAAGATAAATAATTATAAGAAATATGATAAATTTGATAAAAATTATAAATTATTAAAAAATAAAGATGCGAATTTTGTGAATTTGATAAAAATATAAACTTATATCTTTTATTTTTATTAACAAAAGTGAACAAAAGCGACCCCGTGCTACCTTGTTATTTTATAAAGTACACCTCTTCTATTTTATAATTCCGTAATAAAATCGAAAACTCCTCTGATGGTCTTCTTGGTCCTGGACCACCAGTTATTGGCATTGGTTATTCAGATGTTGGACAAAATTATGACGGGCCAAATTATTTACCTAATAATTATAATAATAGTGGACCACATCAGAGTGATGGTATATGGGTAATTGGACAAGCACCAATGAACTTTGGTGGTGATTGGATGAATAATAATAAAAAAAATAATAATGGTAGTTCTAATAGAAAATGTCGATCAAGAAAAAGAAATCGTAATAGAAATCAACAACAACAAAAACAACCACGACAACAAAAGAATTTGGGACCTGTTAATCGTGATAATAAATCACCAGTTTAATTATTATTTAATTAATAAATAATTAATATTAATTAGTATTTAATATTTAAGAAAATAAAAAAAGAAAATTTTCTTTATTTTTTTATTATAAAAGGATTAGCTTCTTCTTCTTCTTTTTTTTTTTCATTATTTAATAGTGAAGAGAAATAAAATTAACTAACTATTGTATTAGTATTATTAATATTTGCAAAAAAAAAATTTTTATATGAAAAAAAAATAAAAGGAATTATTAAATAAGATAAGCAAAATAACAAAGGTCAATATTAATAATTATAAAATGTTTTTTGTTTATGAAAAAATTATTGTTAAATGACTTAATACTTCCAAGATAATGATTAATAAAAATGAAAATTATTATATACGTATTATGTACGTAGTGGAGAAAAGTATCAAAATTTTTTTCAGCATTTTCTCCGAATCGACTTGGGTGAAAAAATGTTCGGAAATATTTCTCCACGATGAGAATACGCGGAGAAACATGTTAAAAAAATAATTTTACCGCGGAGAAATTCTTCCGAAATCAACGACGAGGAGAAATTTTTTCGACTCATTTCTCCGCATGGGTCAATTTGGGAGAAATTCGGAGTAATCACGGAGAAATTCAGAAAAATTCTCAGAAATATTTTCACCAGGGTTAAGTACCAATTAAATTGAAAACAATAATTAACAATGATTTGATTGAATAATAATGTGTATTTCGAAACCTAATTGTACATATGAAAAAAGAAATATAATAGAAAGTAAGTAATTAAACTTTTTTTTTTTCTATTTAATGAATACACGTTCAATAACTCGCATTATTTTAGTGAATATTTCAACTGACCATGCATCGTCTGGTAAATCTGAAATGTCCTGATAAATTACAGATAAAACTAAGCTGAGAACCATGCCTCCTACTCCAAAGCACAAAGTTAAATTTTTCTGCAGCTGACTTTGACTTTGCTTGGAGTTTTGGGAAGCGCCTTGCTCCACGTGCCTTGCTCCGTGGTGGATTGCTCAATTCTTTGAGAACTAATGATTTTGCGGATGACTTTACGATGCCAATGCATCTTTTGGTGTATCGCTCATTTAAATTAATAAAAAGCTATAGGAAAAATGGTAGCTAAGGAAAGGAAATTGCCACATGTTAATTTACAAAGAATTAATTAAGCCAAAGAAATTAACATGTAGGCAACTTCCTTTCCTTATAGCTACCATTTTTCCTATAGCTTTTTATTTTTTTAAATTAATTAAAAAAAAAAAAATCTATCATTGTGCACTGGAATAGGAGGCATGATTTTTAGTTTAGTCCTATAGGACTGGAGATCTCCCAATTCTTTGAGAACTAATTGTTCTCCATTTTCTTTGTTTCGAAACAAAGAAAATGGAGAACAATTAGTTCTCAAAGAATTGGGCAATCCACCACGGAGCAAGGCACGTGGAGCAAGGCGCTTCCCAAAACTGCAAGCAAAGCCTATGTCAGCTGCAAAAAAATTGAACATAAATCTATTAAACATAACTTTGTGCTGTGGACTAGGAGGCATAATTCTGAGCTTGATTTTATCTGTCATTTAGATATAACTAAGATTCTTAATGAAATTTTTGAATAAATTAAAATAAAATTTTAAATAAATTAAATTTTAATTGTTACTACACCACCTATTTTTTTTTTACATTATATTTTTTTTTTTTATTTATAATTGTTTTTAATTATTGTTATCTATAGAGAAATAAGAGGAGTAATAGATATAACTAAGATTTCTAATGAGACATTATTATTTAATCAAAATAAAATTGTTTATACCCTGGTAAAAATTATTTCTCCGATTTTCTCCGATTTTTTTCAGATTTTCAAAAATCGGAGAAAAACGAAGTAAAATCGAAGAAAATCGGAGAAATAATTTTCACCAGGGTATTTTTGTAATGGGTCCGCATGGGTCAATTTGGGAGAAATTCGGAGTAATCACGGAGAAATTCAGAAAAATTCTCAGAAATATTTTCACCAGGGTTAAGTACCAATTAAATTGAAAACAATAATTAACAATGATTTGATTGAATAATAATGTGTATTTTGAAACCTAATTGTACATATGAAAAAAGAAATATAATAGAAAAAAAATTTAATAATATTAATTTATTACTAATTAGTAATATCAATTAATAATATAATCAATAATACAAAAAAGTAATTAAACTTTTTTTTTTTTATTTTACGAAAAATTTTTTAGCAACACGCATTGTTTTAGCTAACCATGTAATATTTTAACCAACCATGCCAAAGAAATTAACATGTAGGCAACTTCCTTTCCTTAGCTACCATTTTTCCTATAGCTTTTAATTAATTTAAAAAAATAAAAAGCTATAGGAAAAATGGTAGCTAAGGATAAGAAGTTGCCACATCTTAATTTACAAAGAATTAATTAAGCCAAAGAAATTAACATGTAGGCAACTTCCTTTCCTTAGCTACCATTTTTCCTATAGCTTTTTATTTTTTTAAATTAATGAAAAGCTATTTTTTTAAATTAATAAAAAGCTATTTATTTATCTATTTAAATAAATTTATTTACAATAATACGATTAACATTCTCAGAGAAAAATTGGTTATCGATAAGACATTATTATACAACAAAAATAATAATCATGATTTTAGAAAAAGCGAGAAGAGCATTATTTATTTATTTTTATATGACTTTTTTGTCGTAAAAAAAATAAGCATTCAGTTTTTTTGTTATTTAGACGATTATATTTTTCAACAGGAGGTTTGTGAGCCATGGGAAATGACTGAACATGAAAAAGAAATAGCAACAAAATATATTCTACTTTAACATTCTCTACGTTAACCATCATTTTGTTATTATTTTGTCTGTAAATAATAATGTTGGATTAATAAATTATTTAAAAAGCTTTAAATATTTTGAAGAAAATAACTTTTTTTTTTTTACACAAGAAGAAGAGGAAGAAGATGCCAAAAAAGTACCTGGCAATTAAAATAATAAAACTAATAAATATTTTATGTAATATATTTACAACAGTTTTTTTTTTTTTTTTGATTGATACAAACTAATGATAAGGACAGACCATAAGTCTACGTTTTTTTTTACCCAAAAGGGTCTCAATTTTTTTATTTAAAAAATATATTGCTAAGTAAAAATTTCGTGAAATTATGCTTCTACAAAATTCCACAACACTAAAATATAATTATCCTACAGTTGATGGTATTTCAGCATTATTTTTAGCTCTTGATGGTTTACTTTCAATAAGTTGATTTCTATATGAATAACCAGTACGAAAACCAGCATTATCAAGCAGTCTCATAAGTGCCTCAAATTCAGTACCACCAATATGCCAACGTTTTTTTAATTTTTTAATTGATGCTGGTGATTTACGTGATGCATCATATATTATTTTTTTATTTTCATCATTAATAAGTGTTAAATTATCAATACCCACTGGCATTAATTTAAGTTGTGTTTTACATGCTACAACAGTATTATAAACATTATAAAATGCTTCTTCAATTGTTTCACCACAACATAATGCACCACGATTTGTTAATAACATAACTTTATTTATTGGACCTAAATTACGTGTTATTTTTTCACGTTCTTCAGGCTCAATAGCATCACCAATAAATTGATGATGTGTTGATACATCACCAATAACAATACTTTCATTACCAATTGGTAAGAGGCCACATTTCAAGGAAGACACTGCTGTTACTGTTGGTGTTGTTATGTGTATAATACATGTTATATCTGGACGTGCAGCATGTATTGTTGAATGCAACTGAAATTCACTCAAATGTATACCAAAATTTGTTGTTCCTTGATCAACAACTTCACCTTGCATATTAACTTTAACAAGACTTGATGCTGTTATTTCATGATACAAAAGACCATATGGATTTACCAAAAAATGTTCTTGATCTTGATTTAAACGTGCTGATATTTGTCCACCAACACCCTGTGTCCATCCATAAAGATCAAGTAATCTAAATACTGCTGCTAATTTACAACGTAATTGTTTTTCACCAGGTAAATAACCAGTAACATCACCACCTCTAATATCATTAATAGGCACCACACAATTTAAATTTTTAAATATATTTGAATTAAAACGTGCTCCTTGTCCACCCAACATATCTGATTTTTGTTGTAATAAATCAACACAACCACTATCATCTTTTTCAGCTTCAGGACTAGGTTCTATTTCAGTCATTTTTAATACTTCCTTCTCTCTGTCTGTTTCATGCATATTCTAAAATTAAATGAAACACATTAATTATTAAATATACACAGCTTTATTAATTTATTTATTTTCTAAACTCACTGCATCAATATCAGCTGGTCTTTTTTTACTCTTTTCTTCTTCTTCTGTTATACCGTTCATCAGCCCATTGGCATGAGACTTAGCAAGTTCATGTTGGCTTGTGTCTTTTTCTTCTGTTAACAAAACCTTTAAATATAAAATCACATTGCCATTATTATTTTAATTACAAAATATTTGTTGTTAAAATAAAACAGAAAAAATCTCATCTACATTTACCTGGAAAAACTCTCCAGTAGGTTGAAGTTTCGAAGGATAAACTGTTGGATCTTCATCAACTTTTCGTTTTAATGAGTTATTTAATTTTTCTCTTTCTAATTTTTTTTTATCTATCACATGATTATGAGATATATTACTTTCAACTATAACATTTTGAGAATTTAATTTAAGATAACATCTACAATTACGCTGTGTACAAACCCAACGTTGCAAATTATTTGCTAATTTTTTGTGCCATCCAAATTTTAGACCTCTAACAACAAGCAACGGTCTACCTTTTTCACTCAGCATTTTTTCATAAGTAAGAGACATCCTTAAGATGTAAATAAATAAATAAAAATAATCAAAACAATAAACACGAGGTAGTAAACACTCGTTGTAAATAGTAAACAAACATTCACGAATGAATGACAGATGTAATTTGACACAAGCATGCGCAGTGAGCTCAATAAAAACGGAGTAATTTCTCCGGCGATCGATCAACAACGGAGAAATAAATTAATATAAAAATCAAATGAAAATTAAAAATAATCCTGTCTTCTATCGGGTTTCTTAATTAAAAAAAAATTAATATATTTAAACAATATTTTTTTTAATTTAACAATATATTATTTTTTCCTTCTTTTTAACATTTTTTTTTTGTTTTTCATTTATTCACATGACTCCAATCAATTTACGTATATACATACATAATTAAAAATAATCTTTTATTTAAACAAAAAATAAAAATAAAAATAATTATTTATCTATTATTAATTATTAGCTGTTAATTAGCGACGAAAAATAGTAAATATTTCATCAAGAAGCACACAAATTTTCTCATCATTCAAAATTATTTATTATCAATATTAAATAATAATAATTTTTAAAAAATAATAATGGAAGAATTAATAAATAATAAGTTAATAATTTTTTTATATAAATAAATTTTTTTTTTTGTTATTATTTAGTTTAAATTGTGACGATTTGTGTGGCTTTGAATTTGCCAATTTGATATTTAAAATTTTACATTATTTATAGAAAAAAAAAAATTGATAAATTAATTTAGTTTATTTATTAAATAATTTATTATTTTTCTTTTATTTTCATGTACTTTCCACAGTGTAATCATTTTTTAAGTTAAATAACTTTTTTATTTGTATTTTTTTAAATTAAATTTTCAATTTATTTTATCTACTGACAGCAAAAGCAAACAAACATTAATTTACATTTTTCATAATCAATAATTTAATGCAATATTAAAAAAAAAAAAAGTTACTTTTTGGCGTATTTTTATTAATAAAATAATCATTTATTTAAATTTTTATTTGGTTTCGCAATATAATTTTTTACACTGGTAGCAGATTTCACTTTTGAAAAAATTAATTTTTTTCATATTCAAGTCTAATTAATTATGGAAAACTCGATAATTATTTTATTTCGAAAGAAACTTTTAAAAAAAACTATCAACTAATTAGTGAAAAAAAAAAAGCTATTGTTTTTTAATTTAATAAATGTAAATGACAAAGTTTAACTATTTTTTTTTCATAATTTTCGTTTGTTACTTAAATTATTTTAAGACTGAATTTAAAAAATAATAAACCAACTTGTAATTAATACAAAATGACAAGAAGCTACTTGTCAAAATGACCTTTAAATTAAAAAAAAAATAACAATAAAAAAGTTGGCAGTGAAATAAATGCTAATTACGATTTAAAAAAAAAAAAAAATATAAATTCATTAGCTAGAGATTCGTCAACTAAAAATTAACAATATTAATAAAAATAAATAAATAAAATTTATCATATAATGCTCATAGAGCGTCGATATCTTTTTCTGGTATTATTTGATACAGAATTATGACCAGATATTGGTAATGGTGGTGGTGAAGGTGGTGTAACTGGTGTTACTGGTGTAACAGCAGGTGTTGTTGTTAATAATGTTAATGCAGCTGAAGCTGAAGAGGGGGGCCTGAGCTACCAAATATAGTTTTCAGTTTGTGGTGCCCTCATTACACCAACACCACCACCAAGTCTTCTATAATTCATACAACCACATAATCTCCATTGATTTTGTTCAGGATCATAAACTTCAATTGTTTTTAAATATGCAGTACCATCAAAACCACCAACAGCATATAATTGTCCATTAACAACAGCAAGACCAACCTTAATAATCAAAAAAATATATAAATATATGATAAAATTGTGTAAATGATTGTTTGATTGTTTTATTTACCCCACTTCTTCTTGATGTCATTGCAACAATTGGACTCCATGTATTTGTATGTGGATTGTAACGCTCAGCACTTGATAATTCCATACAATCATCTCTACCACCAACAGCATAAATAAGATTATTAAATACAGCACAGCCTAAATGTTTTCTTCTTGTTGACATTGGTGATACTTGTGACCATTTATTTTGTCTTGGATCATATCTTTCAACTGTATTTAATGGTGATTGTCCATCAGAACCACCAATAGCATATAAATAACCACCAAGTACAGCAACAGCAACACCAAGTCTTCTTGTTGTCATTGGTGATACTTTTGACCATTTATTCTCTTTTGGATCATATCTTTCAACATGATTTAAACACTGTACACCATCTTGTCCACCAACAGCATATAAAAAACCATCAAGTACAGCAACACCAACACTTGTACGACATGATGTTGTTGGTGCAACATCACATGACCATTGATTTGTTTGTGGATCATATCTTTCAATACTATTTAAATAACTTTGTCCATCATGTCCACCAACAGCATATAATAAATCATTTAATACAGCAACACCAACACCACATCTTCTTTTACTCATTGGTGCAACCATTTTCCAATCAGCCGTATTTGGATCAAAACGTTCAACAGATGCTATTGCATCACCAGAACACCAACCACCAACAGCAAATAATACTTCACCTCTTCTTGTTGGTTTACGTGGTCTTGTTCTTGGTCCTTGCATTAATGGTCTTTCTTGAGGTAGCAATAAATAATTTTTAGCTTCATCAACTAAATCACGACATGCATCATCTGATCTAACAAGTAAATCAGAACCAACAGTACCAACTAAAAATTTTGGTGATAATAATGGCAAACGTACATGTTGTAATACTTGTGATAAATTTTGACGTCTTTCACTAACATTATATTTAACCCAATTCATAACTGAACTAAACACCTGTTCTTCTGTTCTAACATTTAATTCATCAGATGATATTATATCAACAAGTTGTCCAACTGGTAATAATAAAAATTCTTCACTTTCCATAACTTCTTGAAAATTATGTTGTGTAAATTTATCAGCAATACGTAATAATTCACGACATGAATGTGTATCAGCAAATGCACGTATACCCAAACAATTTGATGGATCAAGTTGGCGTTTTAAAAATTCACAGCATATATCTTGTATTTCAGCAAGTTGTAGTAAACATGCAGCTGGTAATAATGTTTGTACATTAGCTTCTTCAACAATAATATGTGATGTATAACAAAAATCAATCAACAGTTCCATTGCTATTTCATCAATATCACGTATTGTAACTTCTGTTTGACGTGATTCAGCAAGTTCACCAGTAAACATTGCTCTAAAAAAATTAACAAAATTTAAGATTAATTAATATCATCTTATTGGTCAATTACAATATGATGATTCATTACCTAAAATATGGACTACATGCTGATAGAATAACACGATGTGCAAATATTTTTCTTGTTCCAACATTAAGTACAACATCACAAAGTTCACGATGACGTCTCAGTACATTTAATTCAGTGAGGGTTGCACGAGGATGCTTCTCGGATGTATGACTTAAGCGTGCCGGTGATGGTGCTCGTTCAACCATTTCACCCATCCTCGTATTTGAGGATGCTTGGGCAGCAGTGCTACCCGAGGCTCCTCGGCTCCCCCCAGCTAGCTGAAGGCGCAGCGGGGGTGACGCCCAACCCCACACCGAGTCTATCTGCAACACCATTCACCAGGACTACTTATTTTTCAATAATTCACCAATCTTTTTTTTTTTTTCATTCATTAATAATTCATACAATTATTCCTTTTTTTTTTTAACAAAAAACAAAAACAAAACAAATGTTTTTTTTTTTTGGGTTCTTTCTTGCCTGTTGATTATTTCAGCTAACCTGTGACTGATTTATAAAATTATCATTAAATTATCATTAATGGTATATTTGAAATATAAAAATTAAATTTGCAATTTATTGAGCACCAGGTGTATCAATTGAATTTTTTTTCTAATTTTATTTTTGACTTTTAATTATGGAGTAATTTAAAATATTTAAAAAAAATTATAAAATATTAGCTTATTTATTTGTTTATTAATTTTTTATTAATTATCTATGTACTGATTAGATTAATTAGTTAAATTAGATGAAATTGTTATAAATAAACATTTACCTTTAATGATTTTTTATACCAGTAGGAAAAAAATTTAGGCACCTTTAAAATTTTATTAACGTTGTTGTTATTTTAATTATTATTGCTGTTGTTTATTTATTAATTGTTTATTTGTTTATAAAACATTATTTAATTATTATTTTTGCCTAAAAATAAAAATTGTATAATAATATTCAGCTCCGATCAAGTTGCTGTGTTTTTTTTTTTCTTTTTTCTTTATTGTTGTTTTTGTTTTATTAATATATTTTTTTTTATTCTACAAGGTTGTTTATTTATATTTTTAGCTATATACACACTTCATAAGATGAACACAAAATGGAGAAATCCTTATGCTTGGTTGCACGTAAAAAAATTAATTTATTAACTAGAGATGAACAAAACATTCAAGATATGTCATTTTGACAATTATTATTGTTGTTAGTGTACACATATTTTTTTATTATTATTTTTTTTTTTGCATTAACTGACAATCTGACATTAACTGATTGACAAATCGACTAATCGAAATATCGAATCGAATTACATCCGCCATGTTTATTGTTGATAATACAGAAACCTGTTTAAGTGTCAAAAAAAAATAAAAAAAAATTGACACAACAAACAGATAAAATATAAGGTTATTAATCCAATTATTGTGTCAACAATTGTTTTATTGTTAAAATAAATAAAAACAATAAAATTTAAATATAAAAATCCAGTAGTTTGTTAATACGAATGTTTTATTGATCAATAATAATAAAAATAATATTTAAAAATGGAAAATAGTGGTGAAAGTGGTGATGATGTACCTCAGGGTAATTTTTTTCAAGCATCTGGTGTATCAAATAATTATATTGGTGTTCATTCAGATGATTTAGAAGGTAAATAATTGTGTTTTTTAATAAATAATATAAATTGAGCAATGAAAATTGAAAATTGTTTGATTGAAAAATAGATGATCCAGAAAATACCGATGATTCAAATCATGGTGGTAGTGATCCATTACATTCTGGTGGACATGGTGGTTCAACATTACGTGAACAAGATCGTTTTTTACCAATAGCAAATGTTGCTAAAATAATGAAACGTGCAATACCAGATTCTGGTAAAATAGCTAAAGATGCACGTGAATGTGTACAAGAATGTGTTTCTGAATTTATATCATTTATAACATCTGAAGCAAGTGATCGTTGTCATATGGAAAAACGTAAAACAATTAATGGTGAAGATATATTATTTGCAATGACAACACTTGGTTTTGATAATTATGTTGAACCACTTAAAGTTTATTTACAAAAATACAGAGAAGCAACAAAAGGTGACAATCCAATTGCTGTTGGACAAACTGGTAATGGAATTAAAACAGATACAACAAATCCAATTTATGAAGAACAATTATATACAATATCAACAGCAAATAATGCATCAACTTCAGATACACCAGTTATTTATAGTTATTCAACTGGTGATCAGATGCAATTTCAATTATCCTGATCATTGAAATTTCAAATGACCTATTGTCATTCATTTTTTGTCTCGAATAATAATTTAAAATCAATTTTCTTTTTTTTTTTGTTTTTTATTAAGTCTATAATTAATTAATTATAATTAAACGATAGTCTGTTTTTTTTTTTTTGTTCTTTTTTTTAATACCTGAAAATTACAAATTAATTATTTAAAAAAACATTTCCAAATTATTTAATTTAAATTTTCCTTTTATTTATTTTTATGCTCCAAGGCATAATTAATAATTTATCAATTAAATTTTTATTTTTTTTCATTTTGTTTCTATTTTTATTTTTTTTCACAGGTTTCAAATAATTTGGTCATACATACAAAGGAAAAATTAGACGAGCCTTTATTGTAATATCATCCAAGCACCAATAAACTATTTTATAATTTTTTTTTTTTTTTTTTTTTTAAATTATTATTACACTGTTTTATATATATATATATTTTTAAAATTTATATTATTTACCAATTATTCATTATTATTATTTTTGATAATCAACAAGTTTTAATTTTAAAGAACAATGAAAAAAAAATTAAAACAAAAATTAATAATTTCGAAAACCGGCAGTAGTTAATTTTTTTTTTTTTTATCGACATTGTGTCGTACATAATAAATAAATAAATAAATAAAGATAAATAATTAAAAATAAATTAATAAATAATGATGAATAATTTATCACTCTGGTAATTGTGAAGGTGACAATAGTAATTCATGTCCCTTTGTTGATTTATTTTTATTTGTTGTTGATGATGATGATGAAGATGATGGTATTGCCAAATTAATTGGTATTTTATTACAGCTAGTTGTTTCTTTAATTGTTTTAATAGCTGTTGATGTCATAATTTGTTGTGTTGATTTTGGTAATAATGTCGTTGTTGTTTTTGATGAGCTATTATGTTCATCAATATTTTTAACTTTATCTTTATCAACAATAACAACACGACATGGTGTCCATCGACAATCTACACAACAACGACATAAACATAAACAAAGTAATACACGTAATAAACAACATAATAAACCAGCACAAACAAGTGTTGGTCCAACAAGACGTAATTCTGGACTTAAAATCCTTTTTCACCAGTTCCAACAAATGATATTACAAGTCCAAGTGCTGTTGTTCCAACTGTTAATATAAAAGCACAATTAATTTTTTATTATAAAAAAATGATTTAATAAATTTATAATTAACAACATACGTCCAGCATATAAAACAGTATTAACAGCAGCATTAACTTCACCTCTTCTACGATTTGTAAAATTACTACTTGCTTCTTCATCTTCATCACTGCTACCATAACAATAACTTGCATCACGTATCTGACAAATATGTGAAATAGAAAAAATCTTTTTTTTTTAAATTTATTTAAATATTAATATTATATTTGTTGATAAAAAATATTAACTACCCTGTTACGTTTCATCCAACGTCTGTGTGCTTCACATTGTTTTGTTTTATATCCATCACGGGAACTTTGAGGTGATGCCGGAGACAAGGGAAGCGGTGAAGGTCTGCTACAATTTTGCCATGCCGCTTTCCCTGGTCCCTGGCCACCGCCACACTGTAATTATTTTACAACAAAATAAATTACATTATTATTTAATTGAAAAATTTCTTTTTTTTTAAATTAAATTATAATTTATTTTGCATTAATTGTTGATGTCAAGTTATATATGGTTTTTTAATTTGTCATTTGTTTTTGTTAATTTATGATGAACCCCTTTTTTTAATTTTTTTATTATTACTCACCCCATGAATGTATGACCTGGGGGGATAACGTGGCAATGGTGGTATTAGTCTTGTAGCCAAATTTGATGGCAATTCTCTAAAATTCACCGTTTTACCACCCCTAACACGTTTTTTTTCTCTCCTAATTAATAATGCCGCCTGCATTCCGCTCATTCATTTGCTTTTTAACGTTTTAAAATTATTATTTTCTTTTATTTTATATATCAATTAATATAATAAAAGAAAATTTAACGTTTTTTTTAAATTAAATTTCATTTATTATTAACAACACATTTGTTTATATTTATCATCACAATTATTTAATGTTGTTTGTCTTCTTCTTCATCAACACCAAACACAAACTGCTAATAATTTTTTTTTTTTAATTTAAGTATATTTTTATTTTCAATTATTTAATTAATAATTTAATTTTTTTTTTTTTTTTTTTTCCACCAGACAGCCAATTATTGTGCTTGTGAATTTGTTTATTTAAATTTTTTTTTATTGTTATTTAATTCAATAAAAAAAAAAAGATGATTTTTTATATTTTTTTTTTTTTTTTTGTACAACGTGCCTTCAAGTGCAGTGCATTAAGGGTTTGAAATTATAGGCAAATAGATAATCTACTGATAAAGTGATTCACAGTGGAAAGAATATTTAAATTTTTAATTTATATAATATGCCTAATAGAGATATTAAACCCAATACCTATCATTATTTAGAAGAACTAATTTTCTAAATTTTTAAAAAATATTTTATCATTCTCTAAAGCCCTATTGTTTAAATTAACTAATTAATTAATAATAAATAAAAAAAATTAATAGCAAATATTTTGTAGAAAAAAAAAAACAAGTTAATTATTTTTTCGATTTTGCTGTAATTTTTTTTATCAATCAATGATATTTAATTGTTATTTTAAAATATATATTTAAATATATTAATACAAACCTGTAATTCTGATGCTGTTGGTGATGCAACTCTTAGATCAAGAAATGACGGTGGTGGAAATGGAAAATTAGATGTTTTTAATTGTAAAGATTGTGAATTTTGTGATTCAAGTGATAATGGTGGTGGTGATATTGGAAATTGTATTGGTGATACTGGTGGAACAAGATGATTTGAATTTGTTATTATTTTATCTGGACGTTTTCTTTTGTGTTGATGTAAATGATGAAAACTATGACTTCGTTGCTTATTTTTATGTTGTTGCTGTTGCTGTTGTTGATGTTGATGTTGATGCTGATGATGATGATGATCATGTGACGAATGAAAAGCTCCAGTTGGTGCTGGTGGATGTAATTGTGCTAAATGAGATCGTGAAAATCTATTTTGATGCTGTAATCCAGATCCAGATCCAGTTTTTTTTGCTGCTGCTGCTGATGATGCACCACCAAGTTGCTTTAATTGTAAACGTTTTTGTTCACGTCGCTTAGCGATACTTGCACCACCTGCTGCTGCATACATTTTTTTATATTTTTTTTTATTTAAAACTTCTTCAATTTAACTGGATGATACTTTTAATGTCCTTGATGACCTTTTATTTTTTTCTTGTTTTACTTCTTGATTAATAGTATTATTTTTATTAATAATTATTTTTTTTTTTTTTTTATATAATTTTCTTCCCGCTTTAACGCCCCAGGCGACTCACCGGAGGCTCACTGCAAAATTAAATTATAATTAATAATTTTCTGCATAAAATTTTTTTTTTTTTTAAATATATATTTTTTTTTTTTATTAAATAATTTTTGTATGATTATTTGCTATTATTATTTTTTTCCATTATTAATATAATTGTTATTCTATTAATTTTA